>NC_057687.1:4189490-4194370 GCF_014466175.1 Vespula pensylvanica | reverse complement strand
AAAATGAAACGAATAACCATCCCATTTTAATAAACCAGAATCTTTTCCACTTAATCCGATAAACAATACCTTTACAACGGAAAATTCTCCTTGACTTTTCTTCGTGTTTCTTCATAAACAAAAAAAGATATTTATACATACATACATACATACATATATACATACATAGATATGTAGCTTGCAATGAAATTGCAAGTTTATAATATCGTACTATGAAAGTAAGAGGAGAAAGAAGGAAGGTAGCAAAGTCAAGGCATCGATTCTCGAAAGGAAGATCTCGTGCGATGCTCTAGCCACATTCTAAGCCGGACCGAGTGTCTAAGCACGTTCGCTAAACAGGCAGATACGTTCACGAGATAGGAGATACTTATGGCACTTCGGGGTATGAACTCGTGACCGCCGAGAATACGTTGGATATACTCGACCTTCTCTCTCTCTCTCTCTCTCTCTCTCTCTCTCTCTCTCTCTCTCTCTCTCTCAGAGTCTTACTGCTAGCTTCGGTGAAGCTACGGTAGAAGAGGAAGAGGAGGAGGATGTGTTCAACGATATAACGGGTACTCTCCTCCTCTTCTTCCTCTTTCTCCATCTCCTTCACCTCCTCCAACTTCTCCTCCAACTTCTCCTCCTTCTCCCCAGCCTTCTTCTCCTTCTCCTCCCCTTCGACGTGGCAGAACTTCTTGGAATCAAACTCCCTCTGCTCTTTGTTGTACATAAGGATAGAATATCCACGTTGTCTCTTACCATCGACGAGCTTTATTTACTTTTACTTCCTTTTGCATCCTTTCCACTCTTATCTACTACTACTCTACCTGCTGTATAATACTATACTCAGCGCGAAACTCCTCGAATATAATCGCTTGAAACAACCTGTTTCTCTCTCTCTCTCTCTCTCTCTCTCTCTCTCTCTCTCTCTATCCCTCTCTATTTCTATCTTCCTCTTTGTCTATCTATCCATTCGTCTATCTCTTTCTCTTTCTCTTTCTCTTTCTCTTTCAGTTTCTTAATAGAAACTTTAAAATCAGAGCTCTCTTCAAAAGCACGTTTGCGAGTATCGTCGATGAGAATGAGTATTGTGTTTCGTAAATAAGAGGAATTCGTGCTAATTTATTAGATAGATAAAGAAGGATGGGTTTTGAATGGAGTTTATTACGTAAAGATTTTATCGTGTCTTTTAGCTTAATAGCTAAGAAATTTGATAGAAAACGAAAGGGGCGTTGAATGTCTTGTAATGGATAAATATTTTTATTTCAATATACCGAACCTTATAATATTCAGATTTTTATTTTATATCAACTTCGTCTCACGTTCATTTCAAATTACTTAACTATCGAAAGAAAAAAAAGTAGACAAAAGGAAAGAGATAGAGAGATAAAAAGAGACAGAGAAAGAGAGAGAATGAGAGAAGAGAGGAAAGAAAATAACGAGCAAAAGATTATATCCAATGGATTAAATTCGATGGTAAAGAATCCGATTTAAAGAATCAAGACGCAAATAGTTTGATTTTGAGATTAAGAGAGAGAGAGAGAGAGAGAGAAAGAGATCGAATAGCTCGACGATCGAAGAATAGTACTTGCAATCAAGGTCGATAACTCGTAATCGATAACTCTTACTAACAATCACATTATCGGAAAGAAATGAGTCGGAGAGGTAAACGAAGTGAAAGGCATTCTTGGCAAGTGGCATAGATAGAGCAAATTATCTCTACGTCAAACGATATTTTCTCTCTCTCTCTCTCTCTCTCTCTCTTTCTCTCTTATGGTCTCAAGACACCCTTCAATCAAGTTCGAATACCAATTAATTAACCTATCATTGTATATCCGCGATATAAATATAATAACAAAAATAAATAATTTATTGGTATATAAATATAATAATATGATTATAATTGAATAATATGAATATAATTATATATAATATGTTACATATCAATATAATAACGAAAATAAATAATTGGTTTTTGTTATTATATTTACAAAAAAAAAAAAAAAGAAAAGAAATACTTTTGTAACAAAGAAAGTTAATATTGTTTACAATTTGCGAATAATTACAATTACAATTAATACTTTTTTCATATTTACAAAGAAGAATAATACGATATCGAATATAATAATAATAATAATAAAATAATAAATAATAAAATAATAAATAATAAATAATAAATAATAAAAACGATATCGAAACATCGTTTTCGCTAGCTCTCTAGCCTAGTTTTCATTCTCTAGGATTATATAATTAATTATAGCTTCGTCGAAACGACAAAGAAACATTCCAAAGGATTGAATTCGGTAAATTGTTTAAAGAAAATGATTCGATTGTTCTATATATCTGTTCGATAAGTATCCTTAACGTTCTCACAAGACACTGAGAGAAAGAGAGATAGAGAGAGAAAGGGAGTGAATTTAAGGGTGAAATTCAGGCTGCATTGGAAATTCCACGAATAGCAGTAACCGCGCATTCTTGACGTCCCACCAAACGAAGCTCCTTTTTCTTTGAAACGTCTTTTGTTCCGGATCGTTTCATCGGTAACAAAATACTCTCTTTCTCTCTTTCTCTCTTTCTCTACTATCAAAAAAACTAAAGAGTAAAATAAAACTCGAACTATTTCCAAAGTGAATACGAGACGAGCAAGTATCCATTTTATCGTTACTAATGATATAATATTAATCAAGGGAGATTGTAAATAAATCAGATTTCTTTCTTTGATTATTCAGTCTTGCGAGGAACATTGAAACTCTATACAGAATTATATCTTCGATACTAAAACATATATTCGTAAAACATGTATCGTATACTATTATATTAATATTTTTCCAATACATAATTCAAGCATGAGATTCGAAGAATATCACTTAAACTACGCTTGAAATCGATCATTTAATAATTCATAGTAACTCACACAAAGAAAAAAAAAAAAAAAAGAGAGAGAGAAAGAAGAAAGATTTCGCTAGGGAACCAAACACGTGCAACCGATTTCACGAGTACGTACACCTGCTGCATTAATTCCTTATGGTGGGAGTTATCTCTCCTTGCGACCGAATGTTTTCTTTTTTTTTTTTTATATATCTTATCTTTCTTTTTCTCGTAGTATTTTACATAAAAAGAAAAAAAAATATATATATATATATATATATATATATATATATATATGTATGTATTGATAATATTTGCATGAATCGAAGCGATAGTAGTTTTTATCATTGTCATTACAGTTATTTGTAAAAAAGATTTTCAAGTTACAAAAAAAAAAAAAAAAAAAGAAAAGAAAAGACGAAAAGAAAGAACATCCCAATAAATTATTTATTATTCCATAATAACTTCACCTAATGGATACTCGATATTCATTTAAATTGAGCGCCATTCATATTTTAATAAATTATCGTCAATTTTCATTATTTACAAATAACCATAATGATGGCTGAAATTGGCATAATTGATTTATTCCATCTCCAATAGATGTGAAACTTTAGTTGAGCGCACGATTATTATTTACAGTCGTAGAATAAAACTCAAAAGGATAGATAGATAGATACGAATGACCAAACGTAATGACTAAAAAGAAAATCTACATCGTATACTCGTCGTATCTCGAATGCGCGTGTAAAAATTATTGACGCAAAGTGATATTTACACTCGTATGCGTTATACGATCGGGATGAAACAAGGATTAAAAAAAAATAGAAAAAAAAAAAAGAAAAAAAGAATAAATAAATGAATGAATAAAAAAGAAACAAAAAAAAAAAAAAAACATAAGAGTAATATACACGCATAAGTAATAAAATAACCTACCCGGAACGAAAAAGTTACAACGCCTGTTACGAGTCATTCATTAAATATTTTCGATAGAGTATATGCGACGTATGCAACTAACGCAATGATATCGTTCTCGAAGTAGATTAGTAATTAGGATAAAGAAAAAAAAAGAGAGGGGATGGAGGAAAAGGGTGAAAGGTGGAAGAGGCAGGGACCGAAAACGCGGCCGGAAGCAACGCTTTATGTACGTGCGTGTGGTCGGGAGTCCGATAACGGCACTTTACGCGAGGGAAACCGACTATTCGCGCTCGAGCACGCGGATAACGATCACTTTGAATCAATAATTCAACCGCGACAAGCCGCATCTCCCATTTGCCGTAATGGACGATTGAAATTACGCGGGCGTACTCACTCCCACCACTACCATCACTACCCCCACCACCATTACCACCACTACTATTACCTCCATACCAGTACCACTACCACCCCCTTTATCTCTACTCTTCTATTTTCTCCTATAACAACACCCCTTCTCATTTTCTCTATCTCTCTCACTCTCACTCTTATACCAATTTTCTCACTCTGTCTCTTTCTCTCTCTCTCTCTCTCTATATATATATATATATATATCTTTCTCTCTTTTCCACGCACAAGGCCAATTCGTTCGAGGTATATAAACCAGCTTCAACAATAGGAGGACGAGGAAAATCGAACAGGCTTTTCCAGTATACGTGTGCGTGCACGTATGCGAACTTTGGATTTCGCTTTTTGCGGATGTCGAGACTTGAACGCCGACACGATTTCCATGAAAATTTGTGGCTCGTGTAAACGACGCGATCCTTGCCACCCTACCTCCCTGTTCACCCTCGCCACTCATCCTCACCCTCCTTCTCTTTCTCCTCCTCCTCCTCTTCCTCCTCCTCCTCCTCTTCCCAATCCACAGAGCACCATCAGCAACCACGCAAATCCACTACTAGCCGTTGCAAACTCCCTATCGAGAATCGATCCTCGTTTTCTAAGCCTCGTTTTACCTCTGACTCCTCTTTCGAGACTCTTTAAATCTCGGCCTTCTTATACGCTTCCTTGAGAATCTTCTCGAGGAGTTTTGAAGGGAATGAGGACTTGCGAGG
>NC_057687.1:4184927-4189269 GCF_014466175.1 Vespula pensylvanica | reverse complement strand
CTCTCTCTCTCTCTCTCTCTCTCTCTCTCTCTATCTATCTCTCTATCTATCTTTTTCTCTCTGTATCTCTTTTTCTCTTTCTATCACTTTCTCTCTCTTTCTCTTTCTCTTTTTATTTCTTTTTCTCTCTCTTTTTTTTTCTTATTTATATTACTCGTTCGCAAATATACTTCGTATATGTATATGTATGCATATGCGTGTGCTATGTATGCTCTGTATGTATATGTGTATATATATATATATGTTTGCGCATGCGTGTTTAAATATTCGTGATCTTAAACGGGAGTAATATTAGATATAAGTTATAATATATTCATATACTCTCTCGAGGTAATGCTATTATCGTTCGCCGATTGCTTCCAATCCTTGATATTATCTAATACATGAACGTTTAGCCGATACCAGAGTATTAGATATAATATACGAATTAGTGGATTTATTGGTCTTGTTAGGATTAGCTTTGCTATTATGTGTGTGTGTGTGTGTGTGTGTGTGTGTGTGTATATATATATATATATATATATAATCCTGTTGAAACGATGTTAAATATCAAAGGAACGTTTGAATTATCGAATTATCTAAATGATTCGAAACTTTTTCAATAGAAAAATATTAATTTCGTTAAAAATAAAAGTTTATCTAATGAAAAATTGACTTAATTAAAATTATTATCTAATGAAAAAAAAGGGAAAGTACGAAAGTAAATACATACATACATATATATATATATATATATACACATATGTTAGAATTTAACTTTCTTTTTCTTTTTTCATTTTTTTTCCTTCTTCTTTTTTCATTTCTTTCTTCTTTTCATTAAAATCGCCATTCACGAAGATCAGAGTGATTAGAACATGCTGCTCGAGAACGCCAGCTACGTCGGGAATGTTGATTCTAGCAGAACGATGAAATTTACATAATCGTCGTTCATTATCGAGAAAGAGAGAAAGAAAAGATCGATAGATCGGCGATAAGGTGAATTATGGTGATTATATGATACACACACGATCGAGGTAAAAATAGTGAGAGTGGAAAATTATAGGATAACGAGTAACATACAAAGTTTTTCCTCCCGCGTTCGTGAACCTCAATCGGTCTATGGAATGAATGATTAATGAAGATTATTACTGTCGTGGAGAGTTGCGTAAAGAGGGATAAATAGGAAGCCTGAACGATGCGGTAGCGAATAATCGCAAACCCATTGAAATGTACAAGATATTCGAAATCTCGAAATGTCGAAACAAGAACTGTACTATTAACATTTTTATTTTCAGCTCTTCGCTCCTCCCTTCCGTGTTTTTCTTCTATTTGAATTTTTTATTTCTTTAGAAAAATAATACACCTAAGAATTTCGATTCCAAAAGGTATGAAACATTCGGTAAATATTTCTTTTTTTCTTTCTTTTACAAAATCACAAAAACTTTGTGTTTCATATAATTTATACAATTTCTATCATATCTTTATATATATGTTTTGTATATATAATAATTTATATATATATATATATATCTATTTATTTATATTCATACCGTTTTTATAAGTAAGTCATAATAAGGTATAATTACAAATATAACAGTAATTATAACTATATAAAATGAAATTAATTTTTGAAAATAATTTGTAATATATATTCCATGCTAGTGAACGAGAAATTCTTGTATACTTGTCAATTTTATCTTGAAAATAGATTTAAGAAATTTTTTGAAATAGTTTGAATCTACTTATTTTCACATGGGAGATAAAGATTTAGCTAGGTTTTGACTTTAAAAGAATTCATTTATGGGATTAACTAACCGTATAAAATATAAATGAATTTTTAAATTGTACACATCCTAGTTAGTATATCACGGCGGACTTCACAAAGCGTGATACGATATTCTCCGAATTTCAGATAATTTTCTTAACTTTGAAGTTATTAATGTAATATTTAAAAACCAAGGCACACGATACGTAATGATAGAAATCATTTATTCTAATATATAATTCAATATAATCATAAATTAAAACGTTATAATAAATATAACAACCCGATAAGATATTTAAATAAATCAAAAATTATTATTATTATTGTCATAAAATAAAATAAAAAGAAAGAATAATAAAAAAAATAACTTCGATTACATAGTTACAAGTTGTTAGCATAGTTATTAAAAATCGAATTCAAAAAATAACTTTCGGATTCGATTTCAAGTGAAACTTAAATGCTTCAAAATTTACGATTTTCACAACTCAATAATTATAAACGTGATGATACAAATCCATTTACACTTCATAATAATAAACTTGTAAATTGTAAAAGTATACTTTGAATAAGTAATTTGTGATTGTGTTTTATGATTTGTGTTTTGTATTGCGGTTGTGATTGCAATTTGTGATTGTAATTTGTGAGACATC
The DNA here is from genome assembly GCF_014466175.1 of Vespula pensylvanica. Classification (NCBI taxonomy): domain Eukaryota; kingdom Metazoa; phylum Arthropoda; class Insecta; order Hymenoptera; family Vespidae; genus Vespula; species Vespula pensylvanica. The sequence goes on along the minus strand of NC_057687.1, from coordinate 4,186,875 downwards.
GTGTAATCGAAGAATAATTAAAGAAAAAATTGTTTACATCCTTATCCTTAAAGAAGGATAGAGCGATATGCTCGATTTTCCGAATGCATTACATAAATTATGATTATATAAATAATGAATTGGGTGATAAAGCGTTTTTTGCAGACGAGTCAGACTCGTGATTTATTTACGAGATATTAAACTGTTGTCATTTTGATTCATTAAAAATATGAAATATAATCAATTCAATAACGATCTCCGTTCAATCACGTCGTTCAACCATTCACATCGTCATCGTTAAATCACAAATTTATGAAAAGTTTCCCTTTACGTAAAATCCGCATTGTCAATATTTTATATCTAAATAAACGACATAATGCAATATATTTTATTTATGCAATATAGTTTATATATGAAAGTATAATATTTGTTTAGCCAAATATAGAAATTTTCAATTAAAAACTACTATACAGAGTGTTGTTTAATGAAATATAAAATACTACAATTTTCAAGATTATTTATTCGTCGATTTATTATTTTTATATCGCTATCAGAAATTTCAGAAAGAACCGGTACAAAATTTTTCTAACACGCGCCATTTCGCTGCGTCAAGCCGACAATCAACAAATGTTTATATAATAATTTTAATCGCAACGATAAAAGAATGACGATTAATTTGATTACTTTTTATTACATTTTTTTTCATGAATGAAAAAAAAAAAAGAGAGAGAGAGAGAGAGAGAAAATAAAGCCGATCGAACAATACTTTCGTAGATAGATAGGCAGCATGAAACGTGATCATAGATCGATCTCGTAGCTACGTGATAATTAAACATACAGCACACACAAAGAAACAGATAAAAAATGGTGTATGTATATCTCGAGCAACAGCAACGTATGCATGAAACTACGTAACTGTATATTCTGATTTGTTGAAATCCCATTTATAAACGAACTTCGACACTGTTTTGATACGTTTCTTCTGTTATTTTTTTCTTTCTTTCTATTTGTTATTACTACATTGTTTCATACTATATTTTCTTTTTTTATATATATATATATATATATATATATATATATATATATTTATCCTTTTTCGTGCTTTTTATAACAACGTCGAAACTGCTACTGTATCGTTAAAAATACAAATTTCGTTTCTCTTGCTTTGTTAATTAGTTAAATTTCGCCGCTCAATCATATGTGTATACATATATATATATATATATATATATATATATATATATATATTTCCAATATGCTGGTGAAACATAAAATAAGTATATATTTTTATTTATTAACAAAACATTCCAAAGAAATACATACAAACAAATGTCCCAATCAAATTTATACAAAATGAATGGTTGTAATACGTTTCATTAAAAAAAAAATCGATCTTCAAGTTTACCAACCAACGTCGTTATCCTGAAAAACATTTATCCAAAATAATAATGATGATAGCCCGACAATGACCTAATACCCAATACCAAATATCGAATTGATTCATTAATAAAAAGTTTATTTATATTTATCTATCAACCGAATAATTATGTAAAATACAAATATAAATCAAATATAAAACACTAATTATAAAATATCGTATTTATAAATAACTCGCGTTTTATTCTAATCAATTTTTCATTTACAACGATACTTATTTAACGACTCGAGACTATATACGTACATATCCATCTATGTGTGTGTGTTCCCTTTGTGTATGCATATATATTTATAAAAAAAGAAATGCGCGAAAAGATGAGTCACCCTGTTTAAAACGTATCGAATTTCTGCTGACGAGCGATCAGCTCTTCTTCCTCTTCTTCTTCTTCTTTTTTTCTTTCTTTTCTTTTCTTTTTTCGCTCTTTCTTTTCTTTTCTTTTTTTTTTTCTTTCCTTTTCATTCCTTCGGTTTCGCTGATACGACTCCACGAACGAACATCTTCGTACAAACGTGCCATGCTACGTCGAGAAAG
>NC_057687.1:4112427-4182427 GCF_014466175.1 Vespula pensylvanica | reverse complement strand
GTAACAGAGATTAATGAAATAAATACAAATACAAAATTTTTATTTAAAAAAGAAAAAAAAAAAAAAGAAAAAGAAAGAAAGAAGATAAGGAAAGATAATGACATATATGGATAGAGGCAAATAAATAAAAAAAAGAAAAATCAAAATCAAAATCAAAAATGGGAAAAAGAAAGATTACGAACTCGTAGAACACTCATTCAAAATTTTTAAACGACGATGAATCTATCTCTCGATTTCTCTAAATCCTTTCGATGATCACTACTAGTACTACTACCCATCACCATACTACCTGCTCCACTCATAAGTCTCCTCCGGCGATCACTATGGGCTCATAAATCGTTCCCGGAAACGCATCGATGTCGCGAGGGTTACGGGATGCTCCATCGCACGAGTAAAATATGGAACCTGACGTAAATAAAAGGTGGTAGCTGTATAAAGCTTATCGCGGTACTAGACCAGGATTAGAGCTTTTTTTTTCACGCGCTAGACCGCTCGATAAATCATTTCCTATCACTTTACTCTCTCTCTCTCTCTCTCTCTCTCTCTCTCTCTCTCTCTCTCTCTCTCTCTCTCTCTCTCTCTCTCCCTCTTTGACATATACACACATATGTTCTTATATATATATACGTTTATCTAAAGACTCAAACATTCACTCGTACATTCATTCAAACGTATTAACGCATTCACTCTTATACATATATATATATATATATATAGTTACGTATATACATATATACGGTGTATAAAATGTATTGGTCAGGTGACCGGATATCGAAGAAATTTCTCGCTCGATTCGATCGGAATTCGAAACTGGTCTAACGATGATATCGGATTTCTCGACGCTTCAATGATTCGTTATATCGAACGGTGGACTCTCGGATCGAAATCGACATTGATTCACCGAGCGATGTTCGCCAAGCGATCGATTAAAGTCAACGACAGCAGGGATTTCCTGCACTTGCCATGTCCTCTGTGACCCTATGCGTCAATGAACCATAGCATAGCAAGCCCAACCGAAAGAGAGAAAGAGAAAGATTTATCGTTGAAAGTTTAACACGCTTAACACTTCCTCGATATAAATAATACGAGTCGCAAGTTAATATATTAGCTATCACTGATTTGAATATAAAAAATATAAAACACAATGAAAGGATGTATTGTGTTATAATAAAAGTAAAATATATATGTATGTGTACATATATATAATATATATTATATATTTATTTCTTTTTTATATAAATAAATAATCTCAATTTAAAATTTAAATCATATATACATATATATATATGTATAATTTATTTTGTAATTTAAACAATTTCATAGATTATTATTGTTAATTTGTTAATATTTTATAATTAATTTATTAATATATATATTTATATCCACTATGTATCTATGCATATAGATATACCCGCACAAACACACACACATATATATAGGGTGTTTCAAAATTTAATACACTCAAACTTTGAGGAGTAATTAAGGAGGTCAAGGCAAACATTTTTTATCAGACAACATGAAGTCAATGATTTGTCGTCATCCCATTACGCGACCACGTTGTCAGCGTAGAGAGTTTGAAAGTTATCAACGTATATTTGCGCTGGCAACAGCAATTTGTACAGATGTTATGATTTCCATCAGTCAGTTGTCGATTTTGTCTGTATGATCAATATAATTGGTTTATTTCGTTATCATTCAATACCTGCCCAGTAGTTACGCTCCATCAACGAAATGTATCCGGTTCCATGTGTCGGACAAAGAAATGTTTGGCTTGGTTTTTCTAACCAATCCCTCACAATACGCGTATTAAGTTTTAAAATATTCTATATATTTATAGGTCTTCAATAAAATTTTAAATAAAATTTACAATTAAAAATTCATCATATATAATATCAATTTATTTATATAATTTTTATATATTTCTTTATTTAATGATTATTATATAATATATTTATATTCAGTTACATAATTTATATAATAACAATTTATTTCTACAATTTACTTGCACAATATCAATTTATAATAAAAAAAAGAAAAATATATTTTAATATATCAAAACGTTAACTCTTTCTAATTAGATTTTTTGTTTGAAAAATTGAAACGTGTCTTGAAATGTGTTTTGTCTGGAAAAATCAAATCAAATCAAATCAAATCGTAAATCAAATAGAAATCAGAATTTATATTTTTTTCTTCGAAAATCGAGATATGAAAATATACGTTCGAAAAAGAAAAGAGAAAAAAATAGAAAGAAAAATATAGAAGAAAAACTGCGGTGCATTGAAAGAGATTCAAAGATGATCCGGCCATCTTGTCGTACAATTTAACCCTTAGTGTCGACGAATAACAAAATGATCCATGACGATATTACTATCGATCTACCGATGTATATCTCGAAGAGGAGAAAATTTACGAAAGGGGACCATCACCATATGATGTCGGTCGAGTTATCGGTGCGTACGTGTACGCGCATTTAAGCCGATGACGTCGATGTGGCTCGGTTAACCGTTCGAGCGTCATTAATCCTTCCTAATGAGTATCGATGTCTTCCCTTTACCCTCTGAGCCCTCACCAAGCCCGTTTTGTCCCCTATTGTCACCACCGTTAGCGATCATCGTTACGTCTCAAAGCTACCTAGATACGAACGTGAATTTCTACGTGATATCAACGAGATATTGTATTTGATAATACTCGTACAAAATTCACTTCGATCTCAATCATTGATTTCATTGATTTCAAGCTTTACGAAGCTTCAGAAATTTTTGAGAAAAGAAATTAGTATTAAGTTAAAAAAAGAAAAAATAAAGAAAATGTGACGTTAGGAAAATGTCTCGAAGGAAAAATAAAAGAAAAATGTTATATTAGTTTCGATAATGTGTCATTAAATTTCGTGATAGTATAAATTAACAATTCGGAAATAAGGAAGAAAAAAAAAAAAAGAAAAGAAAAGAAATAGTTCGTTGCAACGTTCTTCTAATTTCTCGAACACAGAAAATTTGCATTCGAATGCATGAAAAATTGAACGTTGTACGTCATACATGTTATTCCAAAAAGAACTAAATAAAACAAAACTTAAAAAAAAAAAAAAAAGAGAGAGAAAGAAAAGAAAACGTGATGTCTAAAAAAATTACGTCTAGAAAAATATTTCTGGAGAAAAATAAAAGAAAAATATTATGCGAGAAAGTCTCGATAATGTGTCATTAAATTTCATGTTAGAGTAAATTAACAATTCGAAAATAAGAAAAAAAAAAAAAGAAAAGAAAAGAAAAGAAAAGAAATAGGTCATTGCAACGCTCTTTTAATTTTTCGAAAATAGAAAATTTGCATTCGAATGCATGGGAAGTTCGACCTCATATATCCTCCTTCCCCCTAAAAAAAGAAGAAATAAAACTGAGTAAAATAAAATTGAAAAAGAAAGAAAAAAAAAAAAAAAAAAGAAAACTCATTGAATGTAAATCTCCAACGACGAGATTACGGTGTGACCATAGTTTGCGAATAAGCACGTTTCTGCTTCCTCGCTCGTAAAAATTGCATTGGACGATAATGAAAAAGTCTATCGACTGTATGCGTGTAAACTTCTTTTTACCTTTACATTTGTTCTTTTCCTTTCCTTGTTCTTTTACTTTTTTCCTTTCTTTCTTTCTTTCTTTCTTTCTTTCTTTCTTTCTTTCTTTCTTTTGATTTTTATTTTTATTTAATGAAGAAAAAAAGAAGTGATGAAGAAACGTTGCAAAAAGAATCGAGAAACAAATCACCATAGCATCGCCATTTTGTTTGTCTATACGCTCACGATATTATTATCAATGATGCGAACGTATTGTAATAAACCGAAAAGAAAAAAGAAAAAAAAAAAAAAAGAATGAAAGAAAAAGCAAAGAAACGAGTTATAAAGGACGCCAATGAAGAATTTCTTTATCGGCTTGGTTATTTTGCAAATGTCGCGTCGTAAGTCTCGTTTGAATTGCGACTGACTCTCTCTCTCTCTCTCTCTCTCTCTCTTTCATTTTTTTCTCTGTTGTAATTCGATCTGTTTATCCAGTGAATCGGAAGTGGTGGAAAAAATTGCGTACAATTTTTTTTTCAGAACGAACAAAGGGGGGTTCAACGAAATCCCGACGATTTTGTCAAAGAACCAATAATAACAACGTATTCTTTTTCTCTCCTCCTTTCTCTCTCTCTTTCTGTCTCACACATACATACACATATACACGACCAATCGTTAAACGTTCTCTTTTTATCTTTCTTCTCTCGTCTCTTCGTTTTATCTCCCGGAATTCCTAATTTGTTTTGAATCGTTCGATAACGAGAAAGAATTTGCTTGATTAGAAGAAAAAGAGAGAGAGAGAGAGAGAGAAACTTTCCGTCAGAAAAAAAAGGATGAGATAAACATCTTGATAAAAGCATCGACGTTGCAATTAACCAATCCTTTCTATTTTTAAACGCTGACGTACCTACGTTAATATTTATACTGACACTTTGATATTTTTCTCCTTTTCTTTTTGATAATTATAAAGAAATGTTTCTTTTAATTCCGAGACAAACTCGTACAAACTTTAATGACATATGGGTACAGATTTTTATACGATGTATTACCAATCACTGTAAAATGTTTCGTTTCGTTTATTTCTCCTTTTCCTTTTCTTTTTTTTTTTTTTGTCGTTATTATTTTGATATTTTTCTTGTCACTCTCTATAACGTTATGAGTCACACGCTCATGTTTCGTTTTCTTCACGTCTTCGTTCTTTCGTCACTTATTCATATCGATTAGTTTACATCTTGAAATATAACGTTCCCTATTTGATATAAGTTATACTTAGTATAATATAATTGTACTAACACAAGTTCGACGTTAGATAATTTTATTGTTAGACATCAAAAACAATAGAAATTAAATTGATGATCAAGAATAGATCAATGACCATGAAATAATTTGACGATAAAGCAATAAAAGCTTGAAAATTTTTTATTAAAAAAGATATGCAAGAGATGATATAAACGAAAAAAAGAAAAAAAAAAAAAGACAGTAAGAAGATATGATAATCGATGAGAAATTAATAACGAAATTAGTATCGGTTTCGCAATTTGCAAAATAAGTATATAAAACGAAATTCGGAAAAAATTTGGACGTATCAAGAATCTAACGGCGTCCTTCGCGAGAATCTTCGCAATATTCACGGTCAAGAACGCTATTTGTTGTTTTTTCACGAGAGAAAGAGAGATCGAAAGCAAACTCGATAAGGATGGCTTACGTAAGCGCACACACGTTCCATATTTTACTCCCGTTCGGTAAATTTGCCCCTCCCAACCCACCTCCCCATTCCCATTCGGAATTACAGTGCTCTCGTTTATCCTCTTGCGAGAACTATAAAAATATTGATCGATGCGTGAAATCTCGAGGATTATAATCCTGGGAAACGGAGAGAAGAAGATAAATGCAACCGAATTATTATAAGAAATATTAGAAATCAATTTTTTTTTGGTTATCACTTTTACTAATTACGTAGTTATTTCGAATTTTATGAAAATGAGAGAGAGAGAGAGAGAGACAAAAAAAAGAAAAGAAGAAGACAGATCACCGAAGAAGTTATTTTAATTCATACTGAAACGGAAAATACTGGGGAATTCAGTCGAACTAAGAGGAGGGAGAGAGAGAGAGAGAGAGAGAGAGAGAGAGAATTATTACGTGTAATTAAGTGTGAACGATTTATGAGTGGTGACTAAATGAATTACATGTAATCGAGGCTAAAAGTAGACCATACCAAAATAAATTAGATACATCTCCTGAATAATAACAAATGTAAACCGATACGAGACAATAATTGCAACTTGAAATTATTAAACAGTATGTACCAAATGTAAACCGATAAGCGATAATAATTGCAAATTAAAATTATTAAACAATACCTATCAATTGTCCATTATATTGCATTACAAAAATAATCAAAATCGGTTCGTACACTGCGAACAAATATCAGAAGATTTGTCGAATGTTTTTAACGAGCTTATTTGAAAAAAAGAAAAAAAAAGAAGGAAATATCTAACTGAATTGTAAGAATGACAAAATTCTTAATGTTCTTGCAATAGATATAAATTTTATATGTATGAAGGAAAAAGATAAAAGTCGAAAGTTTGAAGCACGATTTTTAACATTGATTCGATTCGGAATCCGATCTAAGCGAAATAGAAAAATAATACGAACGGAGGGATAATAAAAAAGAATTAAAAAAAAAAAATAAAAAAAAAAATAAAAATAAAAATAAAAAAAAAGAAAAAGAAAAAGAAAAATAAATAGAAAGAAAGTAAATTTAAACGATACTTCACAGTTTATAGCTCATCGACGTTTTCTCTAAACTTAGAAAAGCAATAGAGCTTTCGCAACACGTTTGATTCGCGTTAAAGAAGCTTGCGTCGTCATGAAAGATCACGCTCATTCATGGAACACATTACACGACTATAATCACGTATCCGCTAACCTTCTCTCTCTTTTTCATTCGCTCTTACTTAAAGTAAGATCAACGATGTGACGCTTGTCGAGAGAGAGAGAGAGAGAGAATAAGAGCAAGCAATGTCTCCTTCTAAGCTTTTCGTAACGCATCAAACTTGAACCGTCGACGAGTCTAGCATTTTTTCGATAAGAATACATGACGCATCATCGAATCTTTGATAACTCAACAATATTTATATATATATATATATAAATCAGATTGTTATGTAAAACCATAATTTACTCATACGTTATATTTCTTATAAGATAAATAATATATTTCCAAGACGTAAAAATTTCTCGATCTTCAACGAAAGTATTGAACGTGTCTGGAAATTCTGATAAATTATTGTACGACGTTAAATAATCGATCATTTTTTATCGAGTTAAATACCAACGAACGAAATTTCTATATATGTATCAAATATTCAATACTAAGGTGACAATATGCGTTTGTATGTTCTTAGTACGATCGGATTTTAATCGATCGTATTTTTTTTCCATCCAATCGATGACGTATTCCAACTCCTCGAAATAGCGGACGTATTAAAAATAGATACGACCGATAAAATACCAAATCCGGATATGCCGAACGGTGAAAGATCGTCCCGTGGCGCCTCAATCTGCCACTGCGAAATTCACCGAATGCCGAAGTGTGTCAGATAAGGCTCGTTCTCGAAAGAATCACGTATGTGTATCGCGATAAGATAATCGATAAGTGCTAAATCGAGCCTTCTCAATTACACGGATCTACCAAACTTTTATCGATTCTTTCTCTCTCTCTCTCTCTCTCTTTCTCTCTCTGTCTCTGTCTCTGTCTCTATCTCTGTGTGTGTGTCTCTCTCTCTCTCTCTCTGTTTGTCTTTATCTCTTTATCTCGTTCTATCTTATTAATATTTTTAAATGTTAATAATTAAACTAAAAATAATTACACGAAAAATGTGTAAATAATTTAAATATTTTCTTTAACACTCTCTTTACAGTCCTATTTCGTTCATAATTCATATACCGTCGAGAGTTTCGTTGAATTTTTAGCTAAATAAATTTTTCTCTTATCTCTGTCATGCGTCTGTATTTTATTTCAGTAATTTTTATTTATTCTCTTTTTCGTTTTACTCATTTCTCTCTCTCTCTCTCTCTCTCTTTCTCTGTGTGTCTCGCTTTGTATTCGTACAATTCTACTGGTCTCTCAGCGAAATAAATTTTTGCTTACTCTCTTTCTCTCTTTCTCTCTCTCTCTCTCTCTCTCTCTCTTTTTCGCTGTCGCTCTATCTCTCTTTCTCTCTTTCTCGATCTCTTCCTATTCTATCCGCCTTTGAAGAAGAAACACGCTATCGATCTCAGCCAATCGCTCGTTCCTCTTCACGTGTGAAAAACGGCGAATCGCACCGATAAATCCGTGCAGTCACGCATCGACGAGCCTTTCTTCAAACGAGGAACCGTTCGTTCGTTTAACGTTGGTAAAATTAACCTCGACTGGTAGGCCTATAATTCCTTCGATTCAGAACTTTCGTACAGCGACGTTCAAAAGTTTCCCATTACCTCCCATGGTCTATCAAATCGATTCGAAACGTAAAAATAGAAAACAGTTCTATAATCGTAGAAAGGGATCGCCGAAAAAAAACATTTTTAACGTTACGAAAAAAAAAAAAGAAAAAAAACTATCTATAAATATCCAGTGAAAAGTTGAAAGAGAGAAAGAAAGGAAATAGAAAAAATTCTGTTCGTTTCGTTTTCTAATTCTCGACAATTTCTAGAGAGAAGAACAAATGAAGAAATAGAAGAAGGAAAAAAGAAAGAAAGAAAAATTTAACAATTCTCTTTTAATTCTTCTAATTTAAAAAAAAAAAACAAAAAAAAACGAACTATTTTATTCAATATAATCGTATTAAACTATTGAATAACGTTTAATATACTCTATTTTCGTTTATTTAAGAGGAAAAAAGAGAAAGAGAGATGGAAAAAAAGGGAAGGAAAATACCTGGAATAGTAGGAAAACTCAATAAACTGACGAAACTACCTAATCGAGCAAAACTTTTGACCAATGTTGTATGTACATATGTACACATTCATACATACATACATACATACATACATACATACATACATACATACATACATACATACATATATACATGCGTACGCCGTTGGTGATTTCTATGCTAGGCGCACGTTTCACCGAAGGTAGCGCGAAATTTAATCGAATTTTATGGTCCGCGAATCGCGATCGCGTCGAGGCAATACATTTTTTTTCTCGTTTTCCTTCTTCCTTCTCTTTTTTCCTTTTTTTTTTTTTCCTTTTATTTCTTGCATCGAAACAAATATCGAAGATAGATTGAAATGAGTACGGCACGTGTTTCAAAATCTAATCGAATTCGTCTGAGGTTTGAAATTTTCTTCTTCGTTCTTTTTAAATATACCAATTGTCATCTCAATTGTTATTATTGTTATTATTATTATTATTATTATTATTATTATTATTATTATTATTGTTATTACTTCCTTTTTTAATCTGTTTTTTAACTAATTGTTAATTATTTCATTAATTAAATGTCGTTCCGATACGTTTTAATTATTAATTATTATTATAATTATTTCTACTTTTTTTTTCTCTTCTATACATTATCACGAAGAAGAACGAATGAATTCGACGCGGAAATAAGAAAAAAGAAACAAAGAAATGAAAGAGACTCGAAATAATTCGATCTTTTTAACAGTCTATTCGTTCGCTTCGAGAACGTTGCTTAGATATCTTGAGATAGCTCGATAATTCGTTATATTAATTATTATTATAATTATTAACAACTTTGTTTTCCTTTTTGTTTCTCTTGTATACATTATCACGAAGAAGAACGAATGAACTCGACGCGAAAATAAGAAAAAAGAAACAAAGAAATGAAAGAAACTCGGAATAATTCGATCTTTTTAACAGTCTATTCGTTCGCCTCGAGAACATCGCTTAGATATCTCGAGATAGCTCGATAATTCGATAGCTATCGAGATAGAAACACACACAGGCCTTCTGCATTCCTTACGAGTGTACCCACCGTTATGTAGGTATTTTGTTTACGAGCTAGTGCCAACCCCGCATCGTTGGCCCGATGGCCAAGGCGCATACGAAAATATTTGGGAAACTTGCCAGACAGAGAAAGAAAAAGAAAAAGAGAAAAATAAAGATAAAGATAAAGTGGTAAAGAGGAAGAAAAGTAAATACGAATTTTATTTCGTTTTCTCAATCATAAGTGCAAAACGACCGAATTAGATATTCACTCGTCTGTTTTTTCAATCTTTTTTAGACTTAAAATAAAAGAGGAATAAACAAACAATAAGAATAACAATAATAATAACAATAACAACAACAACAACAACAACAATAATAATAATAATAATAATAATAATAAAGAGAAACACGAAAAAGAAAAGGAAATTGAAATGTTTAATAAAATATTTTTAGACCGCTCTCTTAGTCGACTGCGAACATATTTTTTCTTTGAAATATAACAATGTTATCTTTCTCTTTCTTTCTTGTTGTCTTTCTTTCTCTTTTTTATACCAAATAAAAGCGCTTAAATAAAAGAGGGGGTAGGGAAAAGAAAGCAGTGCAAAGTAAAAGTAAAAAGAAAAGAAAATTCCCAACCATTACCAAACGATTTGTATCATAGAGATGTTTCGAAAGTATCACAATTTTTGAGTCTGAAACGTCCTCTCGAATCCTCTTGACTCACGGCTTAAACGACGATCGCTATATAGAGAAAAGTGATGCTGCTATTATAGTAGTCACAAGCGACGCGTGAAAGACAGATATATTTGCCTTTCGAGGAAGGAAGGAAAAAAATGAAGAGAGAGACAGAGAGAGAGAGAGAGAGAGAAAAAAAATGGGGAAAAAAATATATATAAAGAAAAGACAAAAAAATGTCACCTTTAAAGGGAGCTAAGCGGATAAAAACGCCCTTCCTCACAGGCTTATCTTCTATCCCTTCTACTATGTACGACTCTTCTTTTTTACACACTCGAACACGCATACGCACACATACACGCACGCATGCACGCACAAACACCCCACATATATATATATATATATATATGCATACATATACAAATACACACACACACATATATATATGCATACATATACAAGTGCACTCTATTTTCTCCTTGATACGTGGAAACGTCGTATACACGAATACTTAAGTCTAGCGTAACTCTTCTACCATAAAGGGCAAAGACGCGTAAATCAAGTTTCCGTGGAAGCTTCGAAGGGATCATCCTCGAAACCCTTGTGCCTTTTATCTTTTCCTCTTTATGAAGAGAACGCGAGAAGAGAAATATTCTCTTGAGACAGTTACGATTTTTCATCCATTAAATCAACTTATATTCTCTTTCTTTCTCTCTCTTTTCTTTTTTCTTTTTTTTGCTTTTTTTCTTTCACTTTTTATGAACTTCACGTTAAAGTAGCTAAGTGAATATTAAAAAACAAAAAGGAAAAATAAAAAAAGTTACTGGTCGAAGTGTCGATAATAAAGAAAAAAAAAAAAAAAAGGAATTCATTTTTCCTCGATAATACGGCGATAAGAAGTTTGTGTAACTTCTAATATCGTTGATGACTTCATCTTTTTAATGACGAAATGTTTTCTTTTACTAAAAATTAGAAATACACTTGGCCGTATAAGTATTCGTCATTCTATTTCAATTCAAAGAATTTTTCATAGATCGGAGAAACAGTTTTGAATAATTGAGTAGATATGTATAGAAATTTATATACGCAGTGTACGCGTACGTCGACAATTACAAATAAAAGCGTTAAGATCGGTAATGTTTCTTTGTAGATGTAATAAAAAATACGAAAAGAAGCTTCATTTTTCCTTTTTTTTTTTTACATTCATTCTTTTTCTTTCTTTTTTTTTTTCATTTAATATTTTATCAACAGTAATTCTGTAAATCAATATACATTATGATATTACGAATTCGTACGAAAGAGAGAAAAAAACTTACAATTTCATATATATTCTACTACAAATTTAAAAATTCGTTCGGTGTTTTAAAATTCATTCACTAATCACTAAACCTTGGCTCGATGATGGACACTCGACTGATAAATCTATTGAAATGATATATGTGAACAATATGACAGTATTATTTCTCGTTTTTCATGAAAAAAATAGAAATGGAAATAGAAAGAGAAAGAGAAAAAGAGAGAGAGAGAGAGAGAGAGAAAGAAAGAGAGAGAGAATAAGAAAGAAAGAAAAAGAAAGGAAGAGAGAGAGAGAGAGAGAGAGAGAGAGAGAGAGAAAGACAATGAGCGTTAAGAGAAGTCGTAAAAGTCTGCATGGCCGGCGAAATGTGACGAGGACGACGGCCACCTGTGGCTCTTCTCTCTATATCGAGACGATGAATGCGCTCGCGCGTTTCGAGAGAGTGGCCCATACCCGTTATCACCTCTTCGCTTCTGAATTTCTCTCGTCCACCTCCTCCTCTTACTTCTTATTCTCCTCTTTCTTTAAAAAAGAAAGAAAATAGGACGGAATACCATTTATTTGGCTTAACTTATACTTTTACGTACGTTTACGTGAAGCAAAATTTTTATATACGTGCGCATGTAATATTTATTATATATATATATATATGTATATATATATAAGTATATGTAAATATATTAGGTTATAATAAATAAATGAGAAAATATAGTTAACGCAATAATAAATAAATGCTACTCGTATGTATATTTATATAACGGTGTTATATGCATGTTTGATTTTTCTACGACATATAGTAATAATAAAGAGAAAAGAAATTTTTTCTATAATCTCACGTGACAGCTTAAATACCGAATTAGTAAACGCTTAAATTATATTAATATTAATTCACATAAATATTATATCTACTTGTTAAATTTGATTAAAATAGGCTATACGTATATATCATTATTACTTCTTTCTCTCTTTCTCTGCCTTTTTCCGAAGTGTCCTTTCTAAAATGATAAATCACCTATTATATCGTTCTATTCGCACTTCTCATATTAATCATTATAATAAAACAGTATTTTCTAGAGCAATTAATAAAACTTTTATATAAAATACATTTCAGAGAAATACGATAACGATTGAAACTTCGTATGACACGCGATCGATCTAAAGAGAAACATACTCTCTCTCTTTCTCTCTCTCTCTCTCTCTCTCTCTCTCTCTCTCTCTCTCTCTCTCTCTCTCTGGTCGAGGTGTCGTCTAGCGAAAAATAAACTTCGAGCTGAGCGTCTCGCGATAAGCGAAGCAACAGCAGCAGCGGAGCGCCAACGAGTCCTCAAGGTCAGCCCTGAAATTCCAGATCCGTTCCGGACCGTCGATGACAGACGCCACAGTAGAAAGAAAAAAAAAAGAGAATAAAAATGAAGAGAGATAGAGAGAGAGAGAGAGAGAGAGAGAAAGAGAAAATGTGTGAATGAGAGAGAAAAAGAAACGAGCTTATGAAAATTATCGATATTTGAATATTTCGATCGAAAGCGTTGATTTTTCATTCATTTGTAAATCTTTTGTTTGACTGAAAAAAGAGAGGGAGAGAGAGAGAGAGAGAGAGAAATGAAGAAAAAAATCATTAATTTAAAACGATACTTCTCTATTTACGTATAAGTTTGCAGGAAGTGATCGTGCAAATACGCGGGAAACCTCCGTAGTTTGCGAGAAATACGATCTTCGATGAACGTAAACTCAATGGCAGGAAAACAAACTGTACGTCTATGTATATACTATGTATCAATGTATTGTAGGATGTATCCTTGTATGATGAATGACTCCACGGGTGAAGAAAGTACGACGCAATTTACATAGTCTATATAATCGATCCAGCCCATTAATAATATCGCTCGAAAGATCTTTCGAATATAAATCCCCCCTCCCCTCCCCTCTCCTGTCTTCCCATCCCTTCTATTCTAAAAACGATTTATACGATATAGAACGATATATCTTGTAACGGAACGTCTCGTCTCGTTTACATGTGTTTATACGTTCTACAAAAGTGATTAGAAATATGAATGATTTAAATGATCACGAATTATAATAAAAAGAAAGGAAAGAAGAGAAAATTATATCGATAACAATAATTATCATGATAATTAAAAAAGGTAAAGTGAAATGAAATAAATAGAAAGTAAGGAAGCAAAGAAAAAAAAAAAAGAAAAAAAGAAAAGAGAGAGAAGAAAAATAAAAACGAAGATAAACAATTAATTCCGAAAAGTAAAAGATACGGAATATTAAAACGTTAGACAGCTCGATATATTTCATTTCAATTAGATAATGATCTATATTTAATGAAATTTGTACTCGGTATAAATTTATTCGTACTTAATTAATCTAAACTTAGTTAGTAGTACTTGATTAGAATTTTTCTGTGATTTTACGTATATCGGAATCTTTTATATTATTCCAAAAGTCATTTCTCAAGGTGTACCCACGTAACGTAACATAATGTAACGGAACATGAGTCATGTATACATTAGGAAAATTCTACGCAAAATACGCTCTCATGAAAATTTCAATATTTATCGATCGATCGTAAGAATGGGAGGGAGAAGAAAAAAAGAAAACAAGAGAAAAAAGAAACAATATGTGCAATCAAAAACTCGTTCCTCGAATAGAAATGTTTTAGACGAGATTTTACGATTCCCACGCGGCCAAACTTGATCTTCTCTATCTCTCTCTTTCTCTCTCTGTCTCTCTCTCTCTCTCTTTCTCTTCTGTTCGCGTTGAGCAAAGTCACCGACTCGAATTTGGCAGAACGACAAACTGTGCCGTTTCTCTGTGATTGGCCGATTCAACGGCCGCATCAAGTTCAAACTTCGTGCCACCGCGACTGCCTCTCTCGTAGAGCTAATTTCGTAACGAATTACGTACTTACTACGACACAATCATCGTGTATCTCTCTTTCTCTCTCTCTCACTCACACACAAATACACACTCTGTCTGTCTCTCTCTCTCTCTCTCTTTTTCTCTCTAACGCTTTATGTACATACTCCCAATCCGTGCACGCCGCTTTTACGAATTCTAATTCGCGATTATCGAACATCGCATCGCGCGTGATCGACCGTCTCTTAATAAATAAATTTTCCAGCTCGTAACGTTTCAAACTATCGATTCGAAAGATCGAAGGTTTCTTGCTTATGGTAAAATAGATTTATCGGATTATAAGAAGCGAAAAAACAGACCGTGATGAATAGATCGAACAGAAGATCGAAGAAAACACCGGGCGATACGTCGGCCTATTCTTTTCATATTTTTAATCGTTGATTTGTCATTGATACTTACGACTCTTTTCGTCTCTTCTTTACTTTTTTTTTCTTTCCTTTTTTTTTTTTTCTATTCCAAAGTCAAAACGAACGTCACTCACGTGTGTGTGTGTGTGTGTATATATATATATATATATAACAAACACAAAAACACAGCAAATCACAATCGACGAATCCCGACGATATATCGATCTCTTCGTCGATAATAAAAAAACCACTTGCTTCCCTTTTCTTTTCAACCCTCCCCCCCACCCCGGTTTTTATTATTATTTTTTTTTTAATTTCAAAAACAAGATATGGCAAAAATAGTTTTTTCAACGATCGATTTTTTACTTTTAACCTTATATATATATATATATATATATATATATATATATAAATATAAATATATTCCTTTTCTTTTTCCTTTCCCGAACTTGACGTCAAATTTGTATTCGTATTTTATCTACGCGCATGCGAGAATATCAGCAGAAGGGGAATATACAGGGAAGCCACACCGTCAAGAAAAGATTACGAAAAGAAACGACGTTCACGCTAGGTACCGACCGAGTGAGAGACTGACTAGAGCCGCGACTCGCCGCTCGGTTTTATACGACTGACTGGTTTCTTCCCCCCCATTCGCACACGTTGCGTACGTACGCACTCAAGGAGGTAACGTCGTGTATACCTGCCTAAAGTCGAGTTTACATTCGACTCTTCGAGACATTCGCGCTTCTCGAATTCTGTTTCTTTCTCTTTCTCTTTCTTTTTCTCTCTCTCTCTCTCTCTCTCTGTCTGTCTGTCTCTCTCTGTCTGTCTCTGTCTTTCTGTCATTCTGTCTTTCTCTGTGGTTCTGTCTCCCTCTCTGTCTCTTTTTTTTATCGAGATCAGCATCGCGATTTTTTTCATACGCATACAACGACCACGATATAATTTCAAAGCGTCTGCGAATTTTCTATTTTTCTTTTTCTCTTTGTTACTTCTTCTTTTTTCTTTTCTTTTTTTTTTTTTTTCTTGTTTTTTGCTTTTCTCGTTTCTCCTTTGACTTTTATTTCTTTTCCTTTGTCTTTATTTATTTATTTATTTTTCTCTTGTTATTTTTTTATTTCTTTTTTCTTCTTCTTCTTCTTCTTCTTCTTCTTCTTAAACTCGACCGACTTGTTCTCAAACTCGAATCCACATAATCGCGAGTTATGTTATCTCTCGTTCTTCCGAAAATATCTCGATCTTTGCATTCTTTTCTTCCTTTTCGTTTGTTTGCTTTTTTTTTTTTTTTGTTTTTTCTTTTTTTTTTGTTTTCTTTCCTTTCTTCTTTCCCCTTTTTCTCTTTACAAAATGGATCCTCGAAGAAACGGAAAGCCGGGCTAGAGTTCGTTCGTGTAGAGAAAGTGTGGTTTAATAGAGACGGACGATCATTTAAATTCCTTCGAATTCATTCGATCTTTGGATAAAATCGTAGTAAATTTAACAAATAACTAGTAACCACGAACTTTTAATTATGCGAGAATAATACAAGAATTCTACGAGATTCATATATCATAATATAAATATCGAAATTATCATAATTTCCTTATACTTTCAATTACTTTCCAGTTTTATAGAAACGTGCGTGCAAAAAAGAAGAAATTTTATGAAGAAAAAAAAAGAGAGAGATAGACATAGAGATAGATAGATAGATAGATAGATAGATAGATAGATAGAGAGAGAGAGAGAGAGAGAGAGAAAGAGAGAGAGAAAGAAAAGAAGCGAGAGAAGAGAGAAAAAAAACGATATATAATATATATCGGAAAGAAAAAAAAAAAAAGAAAGAAAGAAAGAAAGAAAAAGAAAAAGGAAAGAAATGATGTTCATTCGAATGATACTTATTCGCGTGGCGAGAACAAATGCGATTGAATCAACGGTGTCTGATCGTGGCAGCTTTTTCTACTTGGTGCACGTTAGGGAGTTTGGAAAGACCGACGCATTCTGCATCGTGCTATGACCAGCATAACGCGAGAAACGTGACGAGCGTGTCGAACATCGTTTGATCGATAGGCACACGACGGTCGGCTTTTAAAAGGGGGAAAGGAAAAGAAAGATAGAAAGAGAAAGAGAAAGAGAAAGAGAAAGAGAGATAGAGATAGAAATAGAGTGTTTGAAAAGGTAAGAAGACTCCGGCAAATTTCCTCGATGTCAAACTGGAAACGTAGCCTTACGGGACGTGACACGTGAGTCATCTCTACGTTCGCTATCAGGTAGGCGAAGCTTGCCGACCCTGACTATACTCGCTACTTTTATTTCTGTCCTTCACCGAGAGAAAGAGAGAGAGAGAGAGAGAGAGAGAAAGAGAGAGAGAAAGAGAAAGAGAGAGATAGAGAGATAGAGAGTAAGAGAACTTTAACGCGTATCATTACGATGAGAATTTGACAGGTTTGACGAAGCCTCCATTAGATCCCACCGATTCTCTTTATCACCATCGCCATTGAAATGTTCTATGGAACAGGATATTAATCTCAATTGTTCCCTTTTTCCCCGGTTTTTCTTTTTTCTCTTTTTTTTTTTCCTCTTCATTTGTTTTCTCTTCTTTTTCTTTTTTTTTTTTCTTTTTTTCTTTTCTTTTTTCTTCTCTTCTTTTCTTCTTCTCTCGTCGATATATGTCCCTCCACAAAGAGAATTTTTATTCATATTCTTTCGACACTTTTTTGTCAGAGAATTTTTAAAACGTCGTCATCGTCGAGCCGATGAATAATCAACTCGGTGACGTTAAAAAATGACGTATAAATGATTAGTAACAGGTGGGATATCTTGGTAGATTGTTTCTCTTTTTTTTTCTTTTCTTTTTTTCCTTTTCTCAAGTCACAGTTTTATCACAAAATATTGACTTTCATCGTCGTACCTGTAAGAGCGTATAAATGACTTCTACATAATTCAAATTCACTCGTTATTATTCTCGTATAGCGTCCTTTCGATCCTGTTCTCTATACGATCTTATCCTGATTCACATAGAAAAGATATGATATCACGAGAACTCAAGACCTGTTCGATTTATAAAACGACATTTGCATAGTTCAAAATCACTCGATACGATTCTTGCATCCTATCTCAGCTTGTTCATCTTATTCCCTTTATATCTTGGACGACGTGGAGAATAATAAAAAAGAAAAAAAGAAAAAAAAAAGCAGAAAAGAAAAGGAAAGGAAAAAAATGAAGAAAAAGAATCAAGAAGTAGAAAAAGAAGTGGGAGAGGAACAAGTAAGTAAGGAAAAAAAAAACAGAAGAAAAAAGAAAGGGGAAAAAAAAAAAGAGAGAAATTTATATTATACGAGAACAAAAGAGTCGCTCAATAAATAGACGGCATTTGCATACTTAAAATTTGCTCGATACTTTTTCCTTTCGTCCTTTTGAACATCTCGTCTTTATTATCTCGATCTTATCCTCTTTACTTTGCTAGGCCGACTGGAAAAGATCACATCGGGTATTATCAATAGAAGACCCAAGACCAGAAATCTATATCCTAGTCTCGACAAAGATAGATCCTGGCAATAGATCCTTGGCAGGACTCTTCCACTACGAACGACGAAGTACCAGTCGTAAAATAACGCGCGTCAGAACCCTCCAAAGGCTCTCAGTTTACTCACGGAAAATTGTCTTGGCGTGCACCAAGAAGAGAGTACTTACTATATATATATATATATGTATATATATATATACATGTATATTTTTGCACATATTCCAACAAACGAGAGAGAGAAAGAGAGAGAGAGAGAGAGAGAGAGAGAGAGAGAGAGACAATCGTCTTCGAAAAAGGGTTGAAAGCTAAGGGGATGAATAGAAGCGTTGCGTACGCAGATAGACGTCGATTTTCTACGAATCTCTTCCTTCAATTCTCTTCCTTCTCGTCATCCAATTTATTACTCGTTTTCGAGAAACGAAATGTTAGAAAGAAAAACGAAAAAAGAAGAAAAGAGATCGAAGAAAATCACGAAGATTCCAACTCGCTAACTCGGTTTCATCGGACTTGTTACTTCCTTTTCGAATTTTCACGTATTTCTTATATACAAAGTCGCATTAGTCGAGATATTTCCTTGTTTCTCGACTTCTTTTTTTTTATTATTATTATCCGACGTAATAATAATGATAATAATGATACGTATTTATATTATATAAGTAGATATTTTTATAATGGTGGAATATTTTGGCTGGTGAAATAACGATGATCCGGATGCATGCGAATATTCGTTTTGCATTCCCAAAAGCGATGAAGGTTTATATGTATATGTTTTATGTACATATATATATATATATGTATACATATACATATGTATACCCTTTATGTATGTATAGCTATAACGCAACTCCAGGGCGTATTACGCGACGAAGCGTAACGTGTTATGCGATAGGAGGAAGCCGTCGTAGGCGCCACTGTCGTCTCGGGTTATTACTGCGAAAGCAAGTCTCGTATTTCGCAAAGCTCCCGTAGAGTTGGATTAATGAATCTACCAGCTCGAGATCCCGTAGACAATCATCCTTGCTCCTCGTTCTGGATCCCTTAACATTGCATAAACGCTACCCGTTAGTTCAAGCTTCTCAACGATCGATCCCCCTTTGACTACTACTTTAATAATATTCAAACGAAACGATTAGTATTAGACTGGTATAGACGAAAATACGACGTTAATGTATGTACGTATGTAAGTAAATGTTTCTATTAATTCGTAATAAAAGTATTTAATTATATGTTAATTATTAAATAAGCAAATTCGAAACATTCCATTTATCGTTATCGTTATCTTTCGCATTCCTAATTTTCGCTGATTCCATTTGTTCGCCTTCGTAGAATCAGCTTTATCGTTTTAGGAATATCAAACTTATGGAATTTTTATTTTTTTTACTTTTTTTTTTTTTTATTTGTTTTTTAGATCACTCTCGAGAGTTTTTCATCGTTCTCTTTGTACAAATAAATTACAATTTCGTCCAGCAATGTTGTTCCCTGCTTTCGAAAATTACTTTCCTGTTACTGTTGTAAACAGAAAATTACAGAAACTTTTGATATCTGAAATATGTATTTAGAATAGTCACGTGTGTCAGACGCGTGTCACAAACTTAGGTCTATTATCGTCCAAGCATAAAATTGCGGAATCTCAGTGCATTATAACCAACGAAACGTTTATTTGCAAATGTAATTTATTCTTTCGTACGGTTACCTTTTTGAAAGCACGAGTTTTATTTCTATTCACGGGCGAAATTGCAGAAAATTTCTTTCACCGTAAAAGGAGAATTTTGTAGATCATTGAACGAAGAAACACGCGTATCTTTTAAGTACTTTTAACTCGAGACTATATTATCTATGTTCAATGTATACAAAAGGAATGCATCCAGTCAAACTTAGATGCGTTATTCGTCCATATTCATCGATCTTCTATTTATATCTGGTTTCGCTCTCTCTCTCTCTCTCTCTCTCTCTCTCTCTCTCTCGTTCTCTCTCTCACACACACATACATATCTGTCGTATATGTCGAGCAAAAAGACCGACTTTCTATGTTAATCGTTTTCGCGTGGTACGTCTTTGAAAAGAAAAAAAAAGTCATTCGCTTGGTCATGGTTACGTAAGAGTCAACGTTCACGAAATCGATGATAAATAATCGCAACGCGTTTATTGAGGCGACAATACGCGTTCTTTCTTCTTTTCAACGACGTTTAGAAAGCGATGCGTGTCTTAAAAGGAGATGCCTAAAGCGTAAGCCCTGTCTGACCGCGAATAACCACCTACTACTTGTACTCCGTATGTATGGACATTCAAATTTCTATTTCCTCGGAAATACGTGCGCGGAAGAATGACGTAGCTTCTCTTTTTTTTTCGAAACGAGAGAGAAAGAAAGACATAACAGAAGAGAGAGAGAGAGAGAGAGAGAGAAAGAGAGACAAAGAAAGAAAGAGAGAGGGAGAGAGAGATACATCGATTTTAATAAAAATAATTTGCGAATTAAATTACAATTTTTACATTACCGTTTTCATTGAAAATTTCTTTCTGAGCTTAAAAAAAAAATCTTTTATTACAATTTGGATTAAGAGAAAGACAGACAGAGAAAGAGAGAGAGAGAGAGAGAGAGAGAGAGAGAGAGAGAGAGAGAGATACATCGATTTTAATAAAAATAATTTGCGAATTAAATTACAATTTTTACATTACCGTTTTCGTTGAAAATTTCTTTCTGAATTAAAAAAAAAAAATAAATCTTTTATTACAATTTGGATTAAGAGTAAGAGAAAAAGAGAAAGACAGACAGAGAAAGAGAGAGAGAGAGTGAATTTCGTATGTTTGATTTTACTGAAAAAAATTAAATAATCGATAAGTACGATAAAACGGAATTCTCTATTTTTATTTTATATCTACCCCCCTCCCTCTCTCTCTCTTTCTCTCTCTTTCTCTTTCTCTCTCTTTCTCTTTCTCTCTTTCTATCGATCTGTTTATGCAGACAGTCTGGATATAATTCAGAATTAAAGGTCGGTTAGAGCAAAGTACGAGACGTTGTTTCGACTAAGTCATCTTGAGCTATACCTTCCGTTCGAGAAACAAAAGCCTTCTTTATGAACACCATTTTCTCTCTTGTACTTAGACGCATAAGTACATACACATACTTAGATCGATACATTACACCGTGTGTACTCTCTCTTACGCGTAAAATACACGTGCTAAGGACATGTATGGTGCCTACATATATCGATTTAACTCGAAGATCTTAAACGAGTCGACGATGCGTGTAAAAGGAAGAAGAAAGGAAGGAGTAAGAGAAAAAGGAAATGAACAAGAAAAAGAAGAAGAAAAAATATTCAAAATTTATGTACCCGCTTAAAGGATTCATCGAAAATTTACTTATGTTTCTCTTTCGTACGTGTGCCGTACTAAAAATAAATTTACGCGACGATTTTTTAATATAATCTACAATATATACATACATATATATATTTATTTATTTATTTATTTATTTATTTATTTATTTATTTATTTATGTATTTATTTATTTATGAACTATTCTTTTTAATCTTGCCTTGAAATCCTCCTACAAAAGATATACGGAATTAACAAAATAAATGTCGATCGATAAAATAGTACACGTGTAAAATAGAACATGTGATTCAATCGTTCCTATTATTAATGAAATTATGTAAATTATTTTCATCGTAACATCTTTCAGATAATAATCTTTTTACGATCATATTATGTATTTACATACTTATCCGATATTTTCATTGATAAAGAATACGAAATGATTTATTATATATATAAAAATTATCAATCTATTTACATAATTTATCATCTATTTACCATCCATACGAATGGTATCAATTCCTTTTTATTGATCGTAATTCTCGAAATTGTCGATCTCTTTTGAGAAAAATTTCTATCGTTTGAAAATCAAGAAATCATTTTTGCCAACTATTCCTCTTTATCTCGTAATTCGTAACAGGCTGCCCGAGTTAATGAACAAAATCCATGGAAACACGATAAACGACCGACATTTGGCATCGACGTAACTGGCCACTGATTGAGACTTAATTGATTTATTCGTGATTCGCGCCTAACTGCGTACTGATTAGGCCAAGCTTACACGAATCCGTGACACGACATGCGAATCGAGTTTCTCATCATCGATAAATGTTGTCATGATTTGCAATTTCTCCTTTTAGATATACGTACATCTACGTAATATATTATATTAATATAACATATTATCTCTATGTATTCCGTTTTCGAAAAGAGAAAAACAGAAATAGAGAGAGAGAGAGAGAGAGAGAGAGAGAGAGAGAGAGAGAGAGAGAGACTGACGAACAATTAATTAACCACGATTGATTACCTATCGTTCTCCGAACTTTTTTTTTTCATCTCTATCATCGACGTACTCGTATGAAATTCCCGAATTCCCCAAAATACGTGTTAATTACGGACAAACGTGAAAAACGAGAATAAACTTTTTTTTCTCTATTTCCTTTTTCCTGTTTTTTTTTTGTTTTTTTATTTTTTTATTTTTTTATTTTTTTTGTTTTTTTTTTGTCTTTTTTTTTTTTTTTTGATCTCAAAAAGAACTCGTAAAATTTCCGGCCCGTCCGAACAATTAAACCGAGATAAATCGGTCGATTTTCGTTTCGAATGCCGTTTCGAATTTGCTTTAAAATTCGTCTGCGATTTGTTCTCCTTCTTTGAAATAAAAATCCGTTAAACCAGACTAAATCATTTTGTAAGAGGGACATTAACATTTCTAGAATTTCGAAATTCTTTGCCTCGAGAATTTTTCATTGACTCCAACTCTTTTCATTCGAAACATGTATTCAACTCGATATACCTGCCTTCTGTTTTTTTTTTCTCGTCCTTTCTCTCTCTCTCTCTCTCTCTCTCTCTCTCTCTCTCTCTCTCTTTTCTTCCTTTTCTTCTTTTTTTCTGCCAGTCTCATTTTTTCCCTCCTTTTTTCTTCGTCTTTCTTTCCCTTTTATTTATTTTCTCTATTGAACCAGGCCGACGGTAAATAAAGTTTCGACGTTTTAGTTGAATTTTAGCTAGCAAGGAGTTTATATATTCCACGTGCACGCGCAATACGCAAATGCGCATAGACAGTAAAACGTACATACGCGCGTATTTTGTATGTGTGCGCGCGTATGTATATGCGTATATGTGTGACTGTAGATGAGTATGGATAGGTACGAGAGAGAAGCGTGTTTGAAATTTAAAGCTGCTCGAACGGCGATTCGAAGCGATGCGGTTGCATCGCAGTTCGCGCAAAGGACATTTGCGAATGGGCGTCGATTTACAAAGCCGAATCGCGCGGTAAACCGGCAGGCATTTCACTTTGTGATTTCTAAAACCACAATAGGAACACGCGCGTCGAGTGACGAGAGAATGATGTCTCGTTGGATCGTTCTCGGTTCGTTCATCACAGGACGATTCTTACGACAATAAAAAATTATCTATCTCTTTCGAACGATGAATCAATTATCAATTTAATTATCAACAAAAAAGAGTACAATTTTTACTGAAAAAATACTAATCAAAATCGATAGAAATTCGTATTGGATTTTGATACTACGTATCTAACTCCTTTCCATTACTAGAAAAAAATTTAATCTACGATTTTCAATGAAAAATACTAATCAAAATCGCTAGAGATTCGTATTCGATTTCGATACTTTATACTCAACCTGAATACTTGTAATTGATAGAAAAATATTAAATCTACGATTTTTAGTATAAAATACTAATCAAAATCGGTAGAGATTCGTATTCGATTTTGATACTACGTACCAAACTTCTTCTAATTAATAGAAAAAAATTAAATCTACGATTTTTAGTGCAAAATACTGATCAAAATCGGTAGAGATTCGTATTCGATTTCGATACTTTATACTCAATCTGAATACTTGTAATTTATAGAAAAAAATTAAATTCCTGAGGAACACAACGTAATAAATAAATTGACAGTGACATAGTAATTACTCGTCAAATTTGTTCAATAATATTAATTAACATACTAATTTCTTTTAACAAATTTATATAAATCTCGGACGAGCGTCGATCAATCTGCCCGCTTGAAAATTCTCTCTTAAATTATCGCGATCATTATCCTTGTCATCGTCGCTGTTATTATTATACACAAATGAAAAGATATAATTCTGGGTTATATCATCGAAAATAACGATCTGCTAACAATATTCTCGTACATGGATAATAACGTTAACAGGAATGGGTCATTGGCGTTAGATAATAATTATATTTATATAATATATAAATCGGTGGTCACCGATAGACAGATAATAATTATATTAAATTTAACGATGCCATTAAATGGACGAAGGGATTTCAAGTTTATCCTTTCATCAAAAGGGAATAAACGAACAGATTATTTCGTAAAGTATGGAAGGGTAAATCCGTGAATGAAAATCCAAACTCGTAAGACCCTTTCGAATGAGGACGATTAAATGGGAGGAGAAGAAGGAAGATCAGAAGAAGAAGAAGAAGAAGAAGAAGAAGAAGAAGGAGGAGGAAGAGAAGGGTGAAAGTCATGGTTCGAAATATAGCTACTTTCGCATGAATATTAAACCCTCTTAAAGTCGGTTCTCGTTAAACGAATCGTAAGTAGCCGTTTCGGTGAGAAGAATTACGATCTCGGTAATATAACGGCAAAGAATAAGATATTTTCGTTCTTTCATGGTGCCTGTGGTACGGCTGTACGAAAGGTTGTAGGGTGAGTCCTCTTCTGAAACGACGATTTGGATGGTATTACGCGGTAAGAATACATATCCTTCCCTGTAGTAAGCCGTTTCAAGCGAAATTCGTGTTTCGACCTCGCATTTTTCTCCGTTACGTGTCCCCGAAACGAATGGACGAAAAGAAAGTAGAGAAGGCGAAAGAAACGACGCCATACGAAGACGATCTTACACTCGCCGTTACCATAAACATAGTTCTTTTCTCTTCTCTTACTCCATCATGACGTTCTTAGAAAGAAACGGGAGAGAAAACTCTTTTGGCGTTTATCTTAACAGAAATCATTTCAATTCGAATGTTCTTTTACGAAACACCTATAATAAAATGTTAACGAGAAATTTGTATTATCTGATAAACATCGAAATCGTTAACAGTCGATTTAACAAATTTTCTTGATTATGAAAAGCTTATGAAAATATTAAAATATGATAATACTAATATATCTATTTTTCTTTTCTTTTGTGATTTGTAGATACGATAGGCACGATTTTTTTTTTTTTTTTTTTTTTCTTCGAGATCGTAAAACGTAGACGAGAAATTTTAATAGACACGAAAGTGTCTAATTAATGTCTTTAATAAATATAGAATTACTAATAATCGTTTGAAATATTTGCTCGATTAGAAAAATCTTATCGAGCTACATTAATATCATAAACGTATATCCACTTTCGTTTCGTCGTTGTTGTTTCTTTCTTTTCTGTACTTCGTTATAATGTCCGCCGTAGAGGAAAGCGAGAAATTAATTCGATATTTCTCTCTCGCACGAAGTGACGACATTAAAAGTGTAAACGTGAAAATTGAATACGCACAATTAAATTCTTTTAAATATCGCACGAGTTAAAACTCAAATTGAAAACTAATTGATTAAACGTTATAATTAAATACGACGTATTAAAAGACTATTATTCCCAGCCGTAAAAAGATACACGTATGAAAGGTTGCACAGTTCCAGGGCCGTTTACGAAGAACGAGTCGCATTCTGAGGTAAAAAAGGAGCACGTATTCCTTTGACCCCATAAGGAAAAGTTTCAAGTACCAAGATGGATTCCGTTGAACTTGGTCACGTAAAGTAAGAAGAGTTTGCCATATGTTCGAGCTTCTTTCCTATTTTTTTTCTTCTTTTCTTTTCTTTTCTTTTCTATTCCACTCCTTTCATTTTCTTCTCCTTCTTCTTTCTCCATTTTTTTTCCTTCTTCTTTTTCCTTTTCTTCCTTGCTCGTATTCTATCGAATACTTCTTCGAAGGTAGAGGAGACTCATTGATTTCCGCGCTACGTGACAAGCGCTCTCGACCGTGAGCATTTTCAGGATCGCAAGGTGGCTCGCGGAAAAACGGAATGGAGATACGGACTCATCCTCTTTCTTTCGCCTCATGTTAAAGCGACGCGCAGAGTGGATTGTCTTGTTTTCCAGCTCGCTAGAAGAACCGATATTTTTCGTTCGTAGAAGCTCCTCCGAACGATCGATCGCAAATTTTTTTTTCTCTTTTTCTTTCTTTTTTTTTTCTTTTTTTTTTTTTTTTTCCCTAAAGGTCTGATAAAAAATAAAGGATCTTCGACAAGGAAATTGTTTCATTTGAATGAGATTCAGATTCAGGGTTACTTAATTCGATTATCTCGAATTTAATTAAATAATAATAATAATAATAATAATAATAATAATAATAATAATAATAATAATAATAATAATAATAATAATAATAATAATAATTCAAGAATGAAGAGAATTGGAACATAGATGTATAAAAGGTTGATAAAAAGAAAATTGTCTTATATTATTATGTATAATATGATTATATAATAATATTAATAATTATAATTAATTAATTATCGTATCGACGATATTAAAAAACTCAATGTTACGTGATTACGCAGATCACAATTACTCAGGTTGTATTTAACCAAAATTTTGAAATTTCTTTACCGACACTTCGACGATCAAAATTATACTTCTTAATACGTAAAAAATAAAAAGAAAGAAAGAAAAGAGAAAGAGAACATGTAATTATTATAATTCCAGACTCTACAACGTTTGTCTGAAAATAATTATAGATTACAAAAATAAATCGATTTGTAGAAAATCGATTAACGTTCTAACGTAATTCGACGATAATTGTCTCACACAAATATCAACTCTTTCTTTTTCCTTTTTTTTTTTTAACAATGATTTAACATTCAAATGACTAACATTTCCCACTATATATATATATATATATATATATATATATATATATATACACACACACACCATATTCGTATTTTCTTAACTATCAATTCCTACTTCGAAATTACATAAATTTCTAATCGATTCGTAACAAGTTCCCTAGGTATTTGGATTGATGGGGAATGTACGTAGGAAAGACGATGGAAACTTGGTAGAATTGGTTCCCTGCGGGAAACAATTCGTTTCTCAAGTATCCTTCTCCGCAAAGCGATTTGTCCATTATTGTCCAGGACGAAGGCGTATTTGGCCGCACGCCGGAATTCCTGGATCGTTGTCGTCATCGCTCAGATAAAAAGAAAGAGGGAGAGAGAGAGAGACAGAGAGACAGAGAGAGAGAGAGACAGAGAGAGAGAGAGAGAGAGAGAGAGAGACAGAGAGAGAACGATGTAAACGCGACTTGAGAAACCGCGAATTGGCAGTCTGCTTTAGCTTCGTGCTTCGTACGTAGAACCATGAAACTACGCGGAGGCACGCAAAACGCTTCGAAACGGTTTAACAAGCGTACCGTCTTTGCCGCGTTTGGTGGACCGTGTCCAAGTAGTTGGCCACGGTCATTCGTTACTCTCTCTTTTTCTTTCTCTCTCTTTCTCTCTCTTTCTCTTTGTCTTTCTCTCTTTCTATGTCTCTCTCTTTTTCTCTTTCTTTTGTTTATCGTACGTGATCGATTTCTTTATCCGTTTTCCAACATTCGCTCCTATTACGCTTTCAAGAATAGAACAAGTAGTACATGCTAGAGGCTATTCAATAAGAAAATCGTATCAAAGGAAGAATAAGGAAGAAGACAAGAGATAAACAAAATTATGTTTCATCGTAACGGCGTATCTTAGAAAAGTCGTAGATAAACGTTTCACGGTTGGTGAAGTTTTTGAAAAATGATAAATTCCTGGCGCTTGTCATAGCGCGGAATTCAAATATTCTTTTAAAGAGAAGCTATAAATTTGATCGGTTGTGTACGTAACACACCAAGTGTCTCTCTCTCTCTCTCTCTCTCTCTCTCTCTCTCTCTCTCTCTCTCTCTCTCTCTGTCTTTCTACTTTCGGTTTACGAATAAACGCATCATCGTTTCCGCATCTCGGAAGTGCTAGAATATTTCGCGGAAATATATAAGATGCGCTTATGCTACAATATGGGGTTATTTACGATGTACGTAAGCTGCACACATAGAGACACGCTTGAACACATACAAATTTTCTATAGTCGTAAGTACGAAGTTGCGAAAAGGATATAGAAAGAGAAAGAAAGAATGAAAGAGAGAGAGAGAGAGAGAGAGAGAGAG
The DNA here is from genome assembly GCF_014466175.1 of Vespula pensylvanica. Taxonomy (NCBI): domain Eukaryota; kingdom Metazoa; phylum Arthropoda; class Insecta; order Hymenoptera; family Vespidae; genus Vespula; species Vespula pensylvanica. The sequence continues at coordinate 4,153,963 of NC_057687.1, read as the reverse complement.
AGAGAAATAAAGAATACGAGAGGAAAAGAGGAATTTAAAATATTTACATCTGGCGTACGAAGAGCACAAAGATAAGGACGTTTGCTCGCGAAACACTCGCACGACATCAGTAAACAAAACGTTTTACCCTAGACGTATCTCGGTGAACGTCTTTCCAGCCAGTACCTTTTCACAAAGTTCCTTTCTAAGCAGACTATGTCACCATGCCTGCCACGAGTATTCGTGATAATACGCTTAAGCAGGAAATTAAACGTCCTATTTAAACAAACTACATAATACCTTCTCTATTTTATTTACGTTAATTTATCATTATCAAAAAAAAAACGTTGTAGAACGACGATCGCGGATCTTCCTTCATAAACAATAATGATTTTTTTGACGAGTTACGAAAGTTTGTACTGTGAAATTTGTTGTAAGTCTATCTATCTAATATCTTCTTCGTTTAATTCTCGAATTAATATCCAAACGTATCTTTACTTTTCTCCTATCCTCTTCGTCTCTCCTTTCTTTTCTCTTTGTTTTTATTTCTTTTTTTTTTTTTTTTCTTTGCTTTTTTCTTTTTTATAAAGGTAATAAATTATAAACATCAATCCGTGTGTACGTGTGTACATACTTTTACGATCACGCGACGAACGTACTTACTCGCGTCTTTGGTTCGAGCGAAATGTTTCGGGATCAAAGATCTACGTATATTTAATTTTCTGATAAACAAGAAAGAGAAACAAAGACAACTTTTTGTATAACAAAGAAGATAGCGCAGAACGTATATAATATAAAGCAGTGATAAATACCAAATGAAAATGAAAAGGTTGAGCAAGATATTATAATTTCCCGAAGAGTTCTATTTTTCCGACGACGACGAATAACAAAGCAAATGTTTTCTCAATGCGCATTTCCTGAATTTATTCGTGGTCACGGCTGTTACAAGCTTGTGGAATTAATACGCTTTCGTATTTTTAATTAACATCGCATCGACGAGTCTCGTTAACCTCCGATATTACACAAACCCTCTGTCCCTTTCTATCGTCCCTTTCCCTTCATTCCTTCTACCTCTCTTCTCCTCACCATCCATTCCAATTTTCACGCATGCATATTCGTACCGATCATTGTTACACATATATCGAACGAACACTCGACGATTCGCTCGATATACTGATAAATGAATTAACTAATTAATTTAATGCGTTCGCCGTTTAATAATTTGATGAATTAAATTAACAGCTGAAAAATAAAGGATGCGCATGCTTAATGCGTACTCAACGGGGCTTACTCGACAGCAATTATTACATCGAGTTATTACAAAGTTCGCCGATAAATCGATCGGATTATCGACTGTTCTCTTATCTATAATAAAATATATTGATGGTTTTAATACGCGTTCCTTACCAAACTAATTTCGTGCTAATCGCTATACATATCACCTAAGATTCATAACTTTTTATATATAAAAGATATTGGAAAGCTTACTGTCATTATTTTCGTATTAGACTTTACTCTTATTAAAAAGTATACTTTTTAATCTTTCGAATGTGTTACGAAAGTCATTTTTAACAAGTTTTCTATATATTACGTGAAATTTCATGGCCGTGATCATTTCCGTAAACTTCTCGTTTCCGTTCTACGTAAATATTGTAATTTTTAACGAGTCTACGTTAGAATCTTACTTAAGTTATATTTTTTAATTGACATAATAACAATCCTATATACGTACTCTATTCCTTCTAATAAAATATAATCGATTGTTTGACAAAATAACGAATTTATCGAATTAAGTTTCTATCGATTTTGTATCATACATACCGATACTTTCATCCAATTAACATTAATCCCAGTTAACGTACATACATATATTATTTTACTGCGTATAACAGTTATACCGTTATACCGTTGATATAAAGAAAATTTCAAGAGACCATTAAATTTCGTTCTCCAGCGACGTTCGCTCCGCTACGACCTGACTGCGACTGATACGCTAAACAAAACAAATGGATTCAAAGCACAGAAGAAAGCAAAACATTGTTACGGTGACATCACGGCGTAAAATTCGAAATTGAAAATACGACCTTATCACGGAATATCTACGTAACGATACGAAAATAAAATAGAAACCAAGGATAATTCGAAATGTTTATATAATAATAAGATTTCGAGTGGAATAAAAAGCAAAATTTCTCGGATACGTTACGTTTGCTTTATAACATAATCGATCAACAATATCGATGGTTCGAAATCAGTAAATTTTCACGCGTGACGTGTGTGTCTGTCGGTCCCACTCCACCCTTTTCCATCCCCCTCCCCAACCCTACACTATCCTACGCTTTTCACCGATTATTTATTTTTCTCTTTCATTCGGAAATGACGCGGTGAGTATCGCAAAATTCATTCGACGGTTCGTGATTCACGCTGTACTACACACGCCTCTCATCAGGATCCGGAAGCTGGAGTAGTAGTAACCGGCGGCCGGGTCATAGTCGACGGTAGGATCAGCTCGAATGGGTGCTCTTAGTGATTACATTTGCAAGTCAAACGAGCTAGTCGACAAGATGGCAGAAATATATACATACCAACGTTTCTAGGTATATATGCATGTATTATATCTATAGATATCTGTGTATACGATATCTGTATAGATTCCAGTAAATACATTTGGACGTGTACGTGATATGTATGTGTACGTTTATATGTATTTGTGTATCTGTGTATATCTCTCTATCTCTCTCGCGCGCCCGTATATATGTATAAAGGAATGACCGATAAAACTTAAAAAAGAAGAAAGAAAAAATAAATAGAGAAAACGAAAAATGAGGAGAGAAAAAAGAGAGAGAGGGAATATCGCCGATGGAATTTGTTACCTTCTGCGAAAAAGTGTCGCAGACAGATCGGATTAGAAAGATAGAGAGAGAGAGAGAGAGAGAGAGAGGGAGAACTATCAAGGAGAATGAAGAAAGAGGAAAGACAAAGAAGGAGCTTTTATCTCACGAGTGGAGAACGCAGTAAAACGGGTCTCGTATGGAAAACAAAGAGTATCATTCGAACTGAACGTGTCCTTTTACTCTTTACGAAACTTGAGAAAAAGTTTAGGAAGAAAAAGAAAATGAGAGATCGTATGATGCAAAGAGAGAAAAGATAGAAATTTTTCTCTGAAGAAATGTCGACCTAAAATGTTCCATTATATCAATATGTCATTTCATTTTTGAGTAAAGATCGTTTGCTTTTTTTTCTTTTCTCTTTTCTTTTCTATTCTCTGTTTTTTCTTTTCTCAAGGAAACAATTATCTCGAGTAATCGAAAAATATAATGATCTGTTTGTTATGTACAGGGAGATTTTATTCGAGTCGATCATTTTAAATTAATCTACGAAGCTTACAAAAGCTTCTTCTCGAACGGCATGAAATTGATTTGTTCAAGGACAACGAAGATTTCATCGAACAAACGATCAAGTTAAATGATGGCATTTTGCATAAAGGAAAGGTATAAGATCGCTCGAGAAAGGAAAGTAGAAGTGTACTGGTGTTGGAAAGGTTGGCTGACAGGTTTATCCAGGGCCAGCTTCATTTTCAACCCTCGTCTGAATATAAAAGACAATTTAATTATAGGAGGATTTTCAAAGGGAAACTCATTCTCCTCTTACCGTCTTTTTCCGTAACCCTCCCGTTTATCTATCTGTCGACGTTCTGTCTTCTAAAAAAAAAAAAAAAGAAGAAGAAAAAAAAAGAAAAAATAATTATAATAAAAAATGAAAAATAAATAATTAAAAAATGTGCCGCTCTTAGAAAAAACAATAAAATTAACATGCAAATCGGTCGGAACTATTATAATATTATATATTATGTTGAATTTATCATTATGAAAGAATAAAATGTATTCTTTATGTAAAAATTTATATATTGTGTCATATAAAAAGTATATATTATATTACGTATGAGGTTATAGAAAAATCTATACTATTTGTCTACATACATACACACACACACACATATATATATATATATATTTGTATAACGTTAATATATAACGATATAATATAATTATACAATACACAGGGAATGCTCTATTCATCTTGACCACCTGAAATAACTACTTTATCTTTCATCGCAACATCAAAGAGTATATTTCAATTCGAAATTCACCTTTAAAGCCCTGCATAATGGATAATACGAATTTATTATGAACACACTCTCTGCTTTTGGAATATAACCTCTGTATGTGTATGTGCGCGCGCGTGTGTGTGTGTGTGTATGTGTGTGTGTGTAAATGTAAATGTAAGTGTAAGATAGGCTTACTCCTTCACAAACTAGAAGAGATAGTTCAGGTTCTTTTATAAGACTTGGGAAACAAAAGAAAGAAAATTAAAAAAATAAAAAAAGAAGAAGAAGAAAAAGAAAAAGAAAAAGAAAGGGAAAGAAAAGATAACAAAGAAATCCAAGCTCGCTAGAAGTTAATCGAGAAACGAGGCTGGTTAATAAAAGCTTCTAATACGAAAGTGATTATCGCGAAACGAAAAAAAGCTTCTAGCAGTATTGTATTTCAACGAAAGCTTAAATTTCCTTGTTATCTCTTCAGTCGGATCTAAATTCACTATACACATAAGATGAGTCAAGTGTTAATTGTATATAAGATGAATCATTTCTATAATTCAAATAATAATTTTTTTAATGACAAAGAATGGAATGAAAAATATAATTAAAATATGTTATAGGTAATTATATATTGTTAAAAATTTGTTTTCTTTATTTTTTATTTTTTCTTTTCAAAATAATATCAACTTTCAACTCGAAACAAGAAAATGTAAAGATATCGTTTCAAACGCGAACTATTTCATCCCCTGTATACACAATAAAGCGAAACCCGTGTGATATACAAGCACATACTCTCAAACAAGAATAGAAACAGATACAAAGAGAGAGAAGGCTGAAAATCAAGTACTTGAGGTGATCCAGATAAACGTAACACTTTGAATAGACGATACAGCTTCAACGCGTAGTATCGATAAAATTCTCTCTAGTAGCTCAAAACGAACTTCGTTTGAATACCAAAAAGAAAGGGAAAAAAATGAAGAAAAAGAGAAACGTATAGAAAAGAAACGACTAATTTTTGACGCAGTTTTACGCTAATTAAGTGAACATCGAAGCAAATAATGGATGCAGGTTGTTTTCATTTGCTTTACACGAAATTTGGAATTACCTCCATTCGGTTTAATTCCTAGGCTCATGAATAAAATAAACTTCGATTAAAAAATAATAGTTTGAAACGGAATGGATAGGAAAATAGAAAAGGATAAAAATAGCGAAGGTATGGTGTATACGAAATTTTAATAAAAACCTGTTTACCACTCCAGACCATCGAGAAGCAACCATCTACCGACGACCATCCACATCTTTTGACCTCATTTATTTTTTTCGTTTATACAACGTTCATGACTATAAAATCATAGCAAACACCGTATTGTTCTTCTTTCGCTTTCATAAATAATATGCGTAAGGCTAAAGTATCTATTTATTCTCAACATCAGTGTTGACAGATTCCTATTGAATTATTTATATTCTTCTATAGAATTCATTGAATATTTGTCTTTTTTTTTTGTTTTGTTTAATAACTAACATATGTAAGATTTATGAAGATATATCTTTATACATGTAAAAGAAAATATATATATATATATATATTCTTCGTTGTAATCATATGTGTGTGTGTGTGTGTGTGTGTATTACAACGAAGAAACATACGTTTATAGAAAACTATAATGAGTTTCACATTAATATATATATATATATAAATAAGTGTGTGCGTGTGGTGTACGTATGTGTGCATATATGCTTTACTGATAATTACATGCTAAGAGTAATACAATTAATGCTGCCATCCGCACACTCTTCTTTGTGGCGAAATAACTTATGAAAGTAAATTCGCATGAGAAAAAAAAACCTTTCCCTGTCTCTCTTTGTATGTACGTCTCTCATATGTATCTATTTATGTCATTCTCTTTCTCTCTCTCTCTTTCTCTTTCTCTTTCTCTCTCTTTCTCTTTCTCTCTCTCTCTCTCTCTCTCTCTCTCTCTCTCTCTCTCAACTTCTCCATGTAATCTACGTTCATAATTCGTTTCTTCTCTTACTCTTGATTTCAGACGAAAACATATACGTTTGTTGACATTTTTGTTCCATAGTGCTAATGATATTTTATTATTCGTAAATAGAGATAGACAAGAATGAAAGTATGAAAATAGAGCAAGTTCGTATGTGTGTGTGTTTGTGTGTGTGTGTGTGTGTGTGTAAACGAACGTGAACATTATTTTAATTAATGATCGAACAATGAGATATATGTGTATGAATAATGTAATCATAAAATTTTTCAGAACATTCATTTCAAAATAGATAAAAAATGGGTTAGTCAAAATGTTGGAATTTTCAGTAATTTATATCCGAATAAACGATACTAATATTTTTTACTGCCAAATTTCAACATCACTTATTTGCCATACTAATGGAGTACAGTGTCGTTTATTTAGTGTCAATATTTATTTATTGTTTATTTTCTTTAACGATTATTTATTTAGATAAAGAAAAAAGGAATTACTGAAAATTCCAGCATTATTTATTGACTATAATACATAGGGGAGAGTTGCAAAATACGTATCGATCACTTATTCGTATTTCATTAATTTTTCATTTATTTTATTGATGGTAAATATGTAAAATGATACATAGAAAAAAAGAAAACTATATAAATTAAATCTATTATATCGAATGGTGTTACAGTTAACAAGATCAGAAACTGTTGATATAACTTTGCCCAACTTGGACATGGTATAATAATTTAATAATTTTATTTAACAAAATAATTTGTAATAATTTAATAACGAAACTTTAACAAAAAAAATCTTATTTAATAATAGTGGCTTCGTTTAAATCGTCTTACATTATACCACAGAAGAAAAAAAGAAACCCACACAACAATTCTTTATATCTTTTATTTACGTTTTTTGTTACTGATTTTTCTTTTCTTTTTTTTTTTTTTAGAATATTTAACGTGTAATATATATTAGTGGTATATTAAACGTCACCATCAAATTACAATTTTAAATATTAACCAAACTAACTATATACTAAATATGATAAAAAGCATAAAATATTTCAAATATTTACAATGTAGACGAATCTCGTGCTTTTTTTTTTTTTGTAATATTTACAATGTAGACGGATTTTCATATATTTCTCAATGAAATAACTTCTTTATTACAAACATACGCGCGTGCCTACGCACGTAAGCTCTTCTATTTTCATCTATTTTGTTTTTTTTTAAAGGTATAAATTTCTTTATTTTTCTTTTCTTTTTTTTTCATGACACGCATTACGCCTAAGCTCGAGATAAATCTTTCTCTGCGAAACTACGTAGTCTCTCTCTCTCTCTCTCCCTCTCTCTCTCTCTCTCTCTCTCTCTCTCTCTCTCTCTCTCTCTCTCTCATTCACTACTCTACTCGATATCGAATGACTTTTTTTCTGTTCTTTCTTTATCATTCTACGCTGTTTTGGGTCGATTTTAAAATCCATGCACACAGACGGAATACAACAATCCTCTCTCTCCCCCTCCCCTCCTCACCAGGAAACCCGCTTGCAGTTCGAACTAAATCTTTTTATCGTTCGAACGAGTCCGTCGTCCTATTTACGCTCCAGCAAACAAATCAGATTAATCTACGGTCGTGGTGGCCTCGTAGATTCTCGTTCGTTTACCGAAAACGAACGAAAATGCGCTCGTAGCGTGCAAATTAACGCTCTAACATATACCCATATGTATGCGTGTAATATATATATATATATATATACGCGTGTGTAAAGTGCGTTATAAAATTACTGATTTAAATATTATACGTCTTATATTAAAACAAAAAAAAAGGAGAATTGACAAAAAAAAAAAAAAAACGACGAGAAACATGAGTCGAAGAATAAACGATTAACGAATTGAATCGCGAAAGCCATTTGCGTCATATGTTTTATCATTTCGATCAATCATTTTATCGTAAAAGGTATTCGATGTATGTAATATTTTTTGTTCAATTAATATCTTGAAAGGTAACCCTTAAAAAAAAAAAAAGAAAGAAAGAATGAAAACAAGAATAAAAACGAAAAGAAACAAGAAAAAAAATAGAAAGAAAAAAGAAGAAGAACCAAATTCGGATATGAATAAAGAGAGATAAGTGAAGACGTATAGATCAAAGATACAAAAAGAAAAAAAGAAAATACTTTCGATTCATGATTCGTAAACTATTTACCTTCTAAAACTATACATAAAAACAGATATTCTTCGCGTGATGGTCAAAAAGAAAAAAAGAAAAATGAAAAGAGGGTAGATCAAAAAGTATACGAAGAAACGATATAAAAGGGAAGAAAATAAAAGAGAGAAAAGTATGTTAACTTTTCGACGCTCGATTGGAATCACGCGAATCCGGAAGCGACTTTAATCGTGCAACTCAAACCAAAAGGCTAATTAACCATCCGACGGGATTCGATCGCACGTGTTCGGAAGAGAAAAAAAGAGAAAAAGAGAAAATACAGAGAGAAAAAAAAAGAGAGAGAGAGAGAGAGAAACAGATCGCATTGGAAACACAGCTAACAAAGTTTCCCCTATCCGGCACTGGTGGCGAACGCTTAATAAAAGCTAGCTCGAACGTAGCTGCTGCATGCGGATTTCACGAGGCTATTCTTTCCAGCTGATAGATGCCCACCGCTATGGATTCAAAGGCTCGCAGAAGCCCCTTTATTCATGACCGCCATTATTTCGGCCGGCATTTCTGTCCTCCCGATTCAGACCACGAAGGAGCCTGCTACTTCTCCCAATCCTCTTTCGTTCTTTTCCTCTCTCTCTCTCTCTCTCTCTCTCTCTCTTTCTCTTTCTCTTTCTCTCTTATATGGAATAGTAGGGATCATTTATATCTAGGAAAATCCGTTGAAAATCTCGCGAGATCGGCCTACAGGCTGATTTTCGCGTAGAGTCTGTAACAATAGGCATTATTAAATATTCGCTTGGGTTACAACGAATAGAGACAGAGAGAGAGAGAGAGAGAGAGAGAGAGAGAGAGAGAGAGAGAGAGAGATGGAGAGGGTAGAATAAAAGGGTTGGAGAGGGAGAAGGACAAAGACAGAGAGATGGTGGTAAAGCCTAGCGCGTGCAGTGTCATTTACATATAAATTGCTCGCCTAAAATCATACTCGCGTTTAATTTTCCGCTTCTAGGTGGTGCCACACACGTATTCTATCTCGTAGGCTCATCTATCCTTTCATACGAATTTAATTGGCTGAACGTGTCGCCTCGGTCTCCTTTAAATCATACGATGCGTGATTGCGTCGAAAGCAAATTCGCGTTACTCGTTCTGCTTAAATGACAGGTTAGCCTCGTTTAGGAGAATTACGAATGAAAATTCTCTATGTGCGTGTGCGTATTATGAAGATGGATGAGAATCTTAGAAGATCGTTTATGTAGGAGTAAAAGTGAAAGAGAAATGAAGAGAGAGAGGGAGAGAGAGAAGATGTAGCTTCCTTTCGTTATATACCTCATTATATTATCCCTCTATCTCTATTTATTCGAAAGACGATTAGGTACTCTCGCAAGCGTGTCTTGTGTGCTACCTCCTATTTCTCTATGTATATAACACAGATAAACTTCATTGCATGGATTAGTATTTCGAATCGAGCTAACTCGGGATGACTATTATCGGTTAGGTATTATCGGATCATTTTGTGTTCTCATTTTTTTTTTTTTCCTTCATAATAACACAGTATCACTAAATTGTTAGAGAGGATTAAAAAACTGAAAAAGGAAATATACATGCATGGTAGGAACGTAAGGTATAATACAAATATTATATTTCAACGTTGTAAATTTATAGATAAAAATACATCCAAGTAGAATAATTATAATCAGTAAATAATTATAAATTTAATTGGAGTACGAAATCTTCGTTATAAACCGTAAATATTGAGTCGAGTCGTTATTTAGCGGATATGTTATTAAAACTTTGTTTACGCGAATAAAATAAATAAAGATAATGGATAGTTAAGAGTAAACGTAGAGAAAATATCGATATACTGTAAAATAAAAAGAGTAACTAGCATAGGTGAAATGATACGTTGCTAGAATCGTTGAGAAAAAAAAATTGAAAAGAAAGAGAGAGAGAGAGAGAGAGAGAAAGAGAGAGAGGAGACAAAGAGATGAGACACGTTCGCATGATCATTGCACGCTTCATGAAAATTGCAACAAGGTCTACCCTTGCTCGTGCTTGCGTATTTCATATTTTACGATGTGTACAGGGGTCCATCACGAGAGCAAATAGAAAAAGGAGGATGGATGTATAGTAGTAGATATATATTACATACGCTTCTCTGTTTCTTCCTCTTTCCTTTTTCCTAATACTGAGAGAGGAGCAAACTCACCACGGTGCATTCTGAATTTCTGAGGAACGGTTAACGCGCCATACTCCTCGCTAACCGACGTTTTACGCGAAACCGTGCATAAGGCGCTAAAATGTACGTCTACCTATTCGTACCGGTACATAGTTTCTTATAAAAAGATATTATATACGTTCATACGTTCCATCCGGGTATGTAAGTTAACAATTTATTAGAATAAAATGACACTACTTATTTATAAATCAAGAAAAATTCTATCTGCATGTAATTTCTTCTTTATTATTTTTTTTTTTTTTTTATTATTTCTATCGAATCGAAATGAAAGTTTGTTTAATTATTTTTATTTGTATTCCGTTATTGATATATCGTTGATATCTTTAATGAATAAAGCAAAAAAAAAAAAAATCAAATTTTAGAATCGCTAGAAATCGATTTGAAATTGTCAAATAGTTTCAATTAACATAAACGTTAGATATCGTAGAATTAATATTTTAACGCTCATGACTACTACGCACGAGAAATATCGATATAATTCAATATCGATCTGTGTCTTTGTCTATATTTTTTTATAATTACAATTTGACTTTGTTTTAACTAAGACGTCATGCTTCACAGAGGAAAATATACACTAGCGATGAAATAAAACGATAAAAACAGAAATTTTGTTTATAAAATGTTTTATTTATTGTTTTCATCCATAAATAAGTATTTGTATATCTAAACAATCAATTAATTAAAAGGAAACATTACTTATTTATGAATCAATCATATAACTGTATTAAATTTAGTAAAACTAGGAACTCTGATTAATAAAATATCGTATGTATAAATAAGTATTGTTTTATTGTAATAAATTCCTTACTTATAAATAAAATCGTTTATGAATCGATCTAATAAATTAATTGACATGTTATCAACGTTCCTAAATAACTTATTTCCAATTCTAGTTAAAGATTCATTTATGATACGCGAACAAACGAACGATCGTATGTTTCGATCACTTCCTGATAATGTAAATCGCAAAATTATAACGTCTAGAAAAGATTCGTTCGTTCGCATAAATGTTATCCAAAAGAAAGAAAAAAAGAAAAAAAAAAAAAAAATCTATTGACATAAATCGAACAAAGAACCAAACAAAACCAATTCCTTTTATATTTTCTAATTTCATCAATTATATACATAAATCATATTTCGATAATGAAAAAAATCTTTTCTACGACGATCTTCAAATTAATCGATTGCATTAAGCTAACCGTAAAAACTGAACTTTGCATCGTATCTTAAAACTTTTCCTTCCGCAGACTCGCATTTTCAATTCGCGCTCGGTCGAACGTTTAAAAGGAAATTTGTCCGCGAGACATAATGTATACGCGAAAAGATAGATGCTCTCGCGTTCACCGAAGCGTTGTAGCTCGAAAATAAAACTACGACGTCGACTTTTCGGAGTATTTTATAAAGGAAAGAGAAATAGAATAAAAATAAAAAAAAAAAAGAGGAAGAAGAGCAGAGATAGAGAGATAAAGAGAAAGAGAGAGAGAGAGAGAGAGAATGAGAGAGAACGTTATGTCGAAGAATATTAAATTACGGGAAAGATCGTATAGTTCGTTGAACGATATAACAACGCTTCTTCTGAATTCTTAACGAACACCCATACGCGGCCGCCATGTTTAATGAGACAACCTATCGAACGCAAACGGAATTATGGTGGTTACATTAAAATGAGGTAACATATCAAAGGAACATCTCCTGGAAAAAAAAAGAAATACAAAAAAGAAAAAAAATCGATAAAATGATGTAACGAAAGATCTCGGGAATAAATAAAAAGAATTAGGTTATTTCAGTTTTCAATCTGATTCTCGAATTAAAATAGAATGCTACAGTAGTACCATCGAGTTTATGAAATAGTACTTGACATTAATATTACCATTTATATCCTATATAATGGAAAATATAGAAGAATTTTTTTTTTTCCTTTTTTCTTTTTTATACATATCTCATTTTGAATCTCAATATCTTTGTGTTGTACCTACTTTCCTTTACTCGCTTTCATCGGATTATTGAAATTATTTTTTCAATATTTTACTCGACGATTTACGAGAAATACGAAATTGAATTTGTTGTATCCATTGACTGTAAAAATAAAATTATTTGATTTCTATTATACCATTTCTATTTGAAGGTTGATTTTATTCAAGACTGGCAATAAATATGATGATAAAAATTGATCGTACATTAGCTTTGATTTCTTAATTGTCCTTTCGCAAAACGATTTCTCGTTGCTTCGCTTCAATTTTGCCGATTCTGTGCTGGCCTTAATGATCGAGAAATCTCACGTGGAATATCAGAAATAGTCTCGTAATTCGAAGATTAATGAGTCCCGGGATACCTTTGGTAAGGTCAAAAAAAAAGAAAGAAACGTGCGATCGATGCGAAGGGGATAATTTCCATGGGGAAGAGAGAGAAAGAGAAGAAAAGAAGAAATAGGGGAGAGAAAAATATTCGCGAAATTCACAATAGGGTGTTATTTAAAGAATTCAGATAGGACGAGTAGAAGCGATAAATAATGTCTTTCTCAATGGTTACGTTACAGTGTCCACCGGGAGAACGATATTTCTGTGATTGTAAATCTTTATCCGGCGATTTTCCTCGCGAGAACGAACAGACGAAGAGTCTGGAACGGACGTGACGTTGAAAATTCGAGGTTATAAAATTGCAATTTGATCTATTATTACGCTCGTTCGAGCTGTAACTGTAAGCGCGAGCGAGAGAAAAAGAGAAGAAAAAAGAAACTGAGATAAAAACGGAGAGAAAGGTAGAAAGAGAGAGAGAGAGAGAGAGAGAGAAAGAGAAAGAGAGAGAGAGAGAGAAAGAGAGAGAGAGAAACAAAGAAGAAAGAAAATAGAAGGAGAGAGAAGAAGTAAGAACGTTAAGGAAAATGGGGGGAGAATATAAATGGATAGGGGAAGGAGTCTGAGCTTCTGTCGAGCGTTATCAAAATTGAATTTTCGAATATAAGAAGGGGTAGAAATAATGGTGGATATGATGGTGGCGGTAGTGGTGATGGTACTGTAGTAGTAGTGGTGATGGTGGTAGTAGTAGTGGTTAGGGTTGGTACTGCAGGTTTCTTGAGATTCTCCGTTCGTTATTTATGTCTCCGACGTACCGTTCGCTAGGGCGATTGTCGATATACAATAGAAATTTGTTCGTTCTACGTGTCAGGCAAGTCGAGGAAGAGTATGGAATAAGGAGAGAAAAAAACAAAAAGAGAATGAGAGAGAGAGAGAGAGAGAGAGAGAGAGAGAGAGACCCTTAGTAACACGTTTCCGAGATACGCGGAAAGAGTTCTGGGGGCTGTGAAAACTATCTCGAACGCGTTCGAAGATGTTTCTGTGAGTGAAAAAGAAAGAAAGACAAAAGAGAAGCTGAAAAGATAGAAAGTAAAAAAGAAAAGAAAAGAAACTAGAGACTCCGATTGATTGCTCCTTTCTCCTTCGACGTATACAAAAATGTTTTAGGATATACGAGTATTCTGAACGTCTCGAGTAAAAAAGACGCTATTTTGTAACTTCACTTCGATTTATGCGTCATTTCTCATGATGTAATCATTAAAAATATCAAATTTTGTTTGGAACTCTTAAACGTTTGCTTTGATCCCATCACGTTATTATTAGCGTTAATGCGCATGAGAAATGCGGATGTGAGAATCAACATGCTTCAAAAATAAAAAAAGGAAAAAAGAGAAAAACAAAATGAGAGATAGAGAGAGAGAGAGAGAGAGAGAGAGAATCGAAATGAAGAATAATTTAAAAAAAACACACACACACAAAAAGAGAAATTAGAGGGAAAAAACCCACGATGACAAATCATCCTTCTTTTTTCTTTCTTTCTTTTTTTTTTTTCATTCCACTTTCATCCCACAATTTCTTTCGTTCGAGGATAAATGAATAAAAATAAAAGCAAGCGATCAAAGTACGTACACATATTACCCTACCCATCGCAAATAATATTTTACGTTTTTCGATATCTCCGTCGGCCGATAAAACGCGCCGGTAACCGAAGCAACAGCGGTGGCCGGTTTGAGTCGAGATTTACGGGGGCCTATCTGCGGCAAATTTTTTTATTGAAATTTATCCGCGGACCGCAATGAGCGCGTGGTTGGGACCGAGTCACGGCATTAACGGAGACAAATTGCCATGACCCTGAGATCGTAATGGCGCCCGACGGAACTCCCAACCCGTCTAGGGAAATAAACACACGAGCGTACGAACGTAGGACCGTACGATCGTACGAACGTGCGTCGCGATGGCCAACGAGGACGACCAAGAGAGAGAAAAGAAGACCCCACCGGCTAGCTCGTATATCACAAGCGTCTGTACTGTCCACTTGCTTTCCTCTTTCGTTCATTCCGCTATTTCCCTTTCTTTCCTTTTTATTTTAAAATATCAAACTTTATTGGCCGTTTCGTCTTACGACGAATCTTCTTACATCGAGAAAACTTTTATCGAGCTTCCGTGAATGAATTTATCGGTTAGGAGGTAAGATTTTTATCCTATCCTTTCTATCTCTTTGTTTTTTTTCCTTTTTTTTTTTTTTTTTTGGATCAATTCGAAGAGATAGATAAGCGAAAAGAGAAATAAGGATAAAGGACGAAGGAAATAAGAAGGTATGGCGGAGGTGAAAAGTATCGTAAAGAGTCGTACTCGTTCGGAAACTTTCTTTCTCGATGTTGAAGTAAAAAAAAAAAAAAAAAAAAAAAAAATAAAGGAAAAGCTCCCGGCCTTCTGTCGAGTAATAAATTGCTTGAAATAATCTACGGGCTCGAACTGGTGGTGGTCGATAATTAAAATTATTTTTGAAAGATGCATTCCCGTGAAACGCGTAATCGAAAGTTATTACGAGAGTTTACCAGGAGTAACCAAACGAAGCTTTGTTCGTGTAAATATCTTTGTAAATATAGCTCGCTATTTATATACTTCTTATTTATGCGTAAGTATATAAATTTTCATTGTTCTATATTCATTATTTAATATTTATTATATGCTCGTATATAGATATATGTACATATAGATGTACGATACATATGTATGTATATATGTTATTTACGTACCTACAAATAATAAACGTTTGATAAACAGAACAATGAGGATTTTGGTTTCGTTGTTTCATCGACCTAGCCAAAGAATAAACGACATAAAGGCATATAATAATTTAATGTTTATTACTAATATTATCATAGCGGCAACGTTCTTGAACGATCTTAACCGATAATACTAAAGAGACACAAAGCGAGAGAGGGAGAGAAAGAGAGATAGAGATAAAAAGGGAAAGAGAGAGAGAGAGAGAGAGAGAGAACGAGTACAACCGTTAAGGTAGAATACGTTAAGCGTTGTTGGAACCCTCCTCTTCTACGTCGAGAATTAATGACGCCGGTGTCGTACCGTCGAGTACTTTGAAATCCAGTTCCGCCTGAGAAGTTTGCCAACAAAGTCTCTTTCTTCTTCGCGTAGCAACTAAAGTCGAGCGGCGAGGACGTATAATTATTTAACGAAAACTATCTCGACGTTAAACGTCTCGACTGCCCTGATGATCCTCATTGCGTATCGTTCTTATTATGTTCGTATATAAAATATCAAATTATTCCAATGATACATTCAAAATCATTTCGATTTACTAAATCGAAAGAATCAACAAAAAATAATAATGTTCGATAAAATGTGTGAGCGTTGATATCTGTTCTTGAAAGTTTAAACGACCATCGATTGAAAACGATAAGAAGAACGCGTAACAGAAAAACTTTAATATTTTATAATTATTTTCAAAGATATCTCTATATACATAATTAAAAGACTCTGATATTTCGATAATTATAATTATTTATAATATTTTACAATTATTTCCAGAGATATCTCTACATGCAGAATTATTAGAGCACAAAGACTGAGACATTTTATAATTATAATTATTTATAATATTTTATAATTATTCTCAGATATATATATATATATATATTCTCTACGTATATATTTATTACTTTTTAGCTTACAAAGACTGAGCAAAATCGATAGGGGTGAGTTTGTCTTTTTCGTTAGACTCTAACTTACACCTTTTTCTCTTCTTCTCGATTCGTCATAGAGTTTACATTTTGAAAACGTCCAGTGTCCCCGTTTCGAAGAGGAACCAGTTTGCTTTTTCCTGCTTCAAGTAATTTCGTTTATTGCTATTAGCACGAAGCAAGGTTGCACACACGAAAGCAAGCAAGTATTCGCTATCACTAACACTACTAACACTGCTGTTACTAATATCATCATACTTTCGTACGAACTAAGTTCTTAACGAATGAATTCGTTAGGATTCACCTTGCTCGAACGTCCATCGTTGTTCCATGATATCTCTCTCTCTCTCTCTCTCTCTCTCTCTCTCTCTTTCTCTCTATCTATCTATCTCTGTCTCTTTCTCTGTCTCTGTCTCTGTCTCTGTCTCTGTCTCTGTCTCTGTCTATTCTAGGACACTATTCTGAATCCTTTAAGAACTGTAAATTTCCCGAGGGACGATGATAACGACGCGGTCAACCGTACTTCCAGGATTACTTTCCAACGTTCTGGATAAAGTTTCACGCTTTCGAGACAACTTCCTAATTGGCGGAATCTACGGTAGAGTGTTTTATATTTAATCGAATGGATTAAATCGACCTACCAAAAGATTGCTCCATTCTCTATTGGATTTTTAACCTCTTAATACCAATCTTGTTTAACTCGGGTGTTTCCATCGAAACTATGTAATTATAATTACGCGGAGCGTTATAACGATGATGAAAAAATTTACTTGCATAGGTATATTCAATAAAAATAGTTGAACTAACGATAATACTGATTCTTACCGGTAAAAACCTTCGTTTGTTCACTCTTCGAGCAATTAACACCAGTCTTGATTAAAACACAAATGTTTTCGTTGTTATAACGATATAATTATAATTGTACGGTGCTTGATATGAAGAATAAAATTATATTGAATAAAAATTAAACTGTAACATTAAGATTTCATTATTCGCTCCGCCACTGTATGATTAAGAATAACGTCCTAAACGAAACAGAAAGGACAAAGGACAGAGAAAAATATAAATATAGAGGTCATATCTCGTGACTTTCTATGATAGGTTGTTGTTTGAATTGGTTTCAATATACTTTTTTGCTTTCTTCTTGGAAATTTATTACGTCTATAGATCGACTTTTATATGGAAATTATCTGTTCGTTTTATAATTTTTTCTTTTTTTAAATATATTTGTTACGGCAGTATATGATAATACTTATGGAACCAGCTTTATCTTGAAACTCGAAAGAATTTTCAAGATATCGTCTTCGGAAGATTGGATTTTTGTTACTTTTTCTAAAATCAAGAAAACTGTATCCCGATTTTATCTTCGATAATTCGTGAAGATAGAAATTCTTATAGCAAAGTAATCGAGAATTGGTACAGTTTTATAAAAAGAAAAGATCGTATTTTAGTTAACAGATTGATCGCCGAACGAATATTCTTCTTAATATATCTCAAATATATAAAAATATGAAAAACTTTAGTAAGTATTACATTTTTTTATGTTACAGTTTATAACAAAATTTTATAAAACGAATAGCTAATGATTTTTATGAAAGGATAAGAAAGAAAGAAAAAAAAGACAAATAAATCTATATATTTAAATTATTTTTAAATATACATATAAATAAATTCATTTAAATTAAATATACATTATATTTTACACACACACACACACACACACACACACAAATTAATCACATAATATAAATTATAAATAAATATTATATCGCAATATTTTTCTTAACGTAATAAAAAATAACATAAAAAAGAAAAAGGAAGGAAGAAAAAAAAAACGAGAAAACAAGAAGAAGGTTGAATAAAAGAAATAAATTCTGTCGCTACTTTTATTCGTACAAAATCAAAAGACCTACCCTACTTCTCTCTATTTTCCTCTTTCTCTTTTCGGATTATAAAGCGAAAGGTAAGTCCGGTATCGCACGGAAGAAAATTCAGAAAACGCGTTGAGAGCCGACGCGGCAAGTTTTTATCGCGGAATCCCACGACGCAATTTTCTATCTCGCTATATCGTAACTCCAAACGTTTCTAACCTCCTTCGTTTTTCTCACCCCTTACCCTTATACTCGCTACTATGCCACCCCTATCTACACGTTTTCTTCAACGAAAAGGATCGTCACATCGAACTCGAGACAACCTATCCATTTTATCGATGCTACGTACACTTTCTATATCTACTATGTAAGAACACACATCTACATAGACACATACGCATGCACATACACATACATAGAGGTATACAAAGATCTACTCCTTTTTGACTACCCTGTCTATCTTCTCTCACTCTTTTCAAACGACCAATTGTACGAACTAAAAAAGTATCACAAATCGAAATATTAACCATACCGTCACGAAAACTATGTTTTTTATGTTTATATTAATTTATATAATAATATTAAACATTGATTTTAATTCAAACGTACTAGTCATAAAACATTCTAATACATAAGAATTCTTATCGTACGATTAAAAAAAAAAATCTAGTATTAATCTTTATATATATATATATATATATATATATATATATATATATATATATACACATATATATAGAAGTTTATCAAAAGTCTTGATGATCGATTGTAACCATATCGTACTTCCATAGTTTATATATATATATATATATATATATATATATATATATAAAATACTTTCCTCGTTCATCTTTTTCATACTTCGCATCGTTTAGAAGAAAAACCCCAATATGCAATAATAACACGAACATCCAATACAGATATAGGTATATATAAAGAGAACCCATTTTTTCGCTTTCCTTCCATTATTCTTTTACTCTCTCCTACATGACCGATCACTTTCACGAGGAAAAAGAAAGTAAAAGAAAAGAAGAAAAAGGAAATCTTTTCTCGCGTGTCAATGACGTATAATGGTATATAACATGATGTTATGAGAACACGCGAGCTTAAAAAACGACGCGTTTATTGCAGGCGATCCTCCTGTAGAAACGACTTTGGATAATACGGGAACGTTTCAAGTGGAAAAAAGAAAAGCTTTTTGACGGTGGAAAAGAGCTAGGGCAGAGTTATCAGTCAGAAAAAGTTCTAAGCGGTTTACTGAGATCGTAAAAGCTCGAAGGCCGTTTCTCGTACTACTATCACTACTACTACTACTACTGCTACTTTTCTCTCTCTTTCTCTCTCTCTCTCTCTCTCTCTCTCTCTCTCTTTCTCTCTTTTTCTCTCTGTCCGTCTCTCTTTATCTCTCTTACATGTACCACTCGAAAACTCGGACTGGTCAGAAACGGCAATCTAGAATTCCATCTTTTGACTACTTTTTTCGTTTTGCGAAAACTCCAAGGCATCGGTTAGATGGCAGAAACAACAGCAGAATTCGACAGAAGTGAACTATGATTTGCTCGAAGTTTGTTAAAAATGATGAAAGAAAGAAAGGGACTGTATAGAATTGATAGAAAATTTTCAGGGAAATAATATTTTTCTGTTCTCTCCGGATGAAACGAAAGATTAAAAATAAAAAATATAGATACGTACGTTCGTACGAATATTTAATGAGAGATATTTTACAGAAAATATTCATTTAAATGTCGATAAATAAAAGATCGTCGAAATAAACGATCGATCTTACATTCATATATTTATATGTATTGTAAATAATCTTTGTTCTTTATCGTTTAACGAAATTACATTGTGCAGTTTATTAAAAAAAAAAAAGTTTTTTTATCATTTTCATTAACGATCATAAATTCTTTCGAGAAACCGGAATATATATCGTTTATAAGCATCACGAGTCGTATCAATGGTGTTCCATGCTTTTTTGTTGCATTTAATTATCTCTATATTTTGTTTAAATTTAATTAAATTAGAAGTAACCATGTAATGCTAAATATTATAATAAAAATAATTCTAGGGCACTATACAAATTCTTGCATAAGAATAACAATCACTCTAACGAAGATTCTATTGTTGTACCTATCGTCTAATAAAATATTTAATTTATTAATTTTAATTCGATATAAGAAGAAATCATCAACATTCTATTACGTACAATATTTTATGTTATATCTTTTATTTAGTAGAAATTTATGATTAATTTATTAAGACGTAAAACAAGATTTTATTGATAAATGTATCATTCCTCATTTACTTTATAATTTATATATATATATACCATTACACGTGTTTATATTTGAAAATAATAACAAAAAGAAAAAAAAAACAGAAAAAATTCATGATACGATTTAAATGACTATATTTGATAATATTCACTTACATATTTTCTTTTCAATTTTCTATTTTTACAGAAAAAATAAATTACTTATTAATAAAAAATATTGTTTTATTTAATATATAAGCATATCCAGGCTTGATTACTCAATTTAAACGACTATAATAAATAACATTTAATTTAACATTAGAATTATTTAATTGTTGAAACATTCAGTTATATAAAAGTCATAATCGAGATAGCGTCAAACTAAAATAGGAGCAACAGGACGATTATTTGCAGCATGTTGAGTTGGTGAAACATAGTACAACGTGCGAAGCTTAAATCCAGCTTTTGGGATTAAGCTTTAAGAGAGTTTCCGCTCATTGTCAGAGAAAGAAGGCACGATCGTATCTGCGTGAAATACAACTAGAAAAACATATGCGAGATAATAACAACTAAGTTTCTAACTAAACATACTCATCAAACTTGCCAATCCAGAGATTACTTCAACATTTGGTTCAATTGTAAATACGATTTGCACATTTTAATAAGTCAGATTATGTACTTTCTGTGAGTCTCAAGGGAATGTAAATTGAAAGCTACATCAGAATTCGGTAGCGTTGATATTATTATGTTGATAAACTTAATTCGTTTTAAAAAATAATCCTTATCATATTTTAAACGTTACAGAAGAAAAATATTCATGAATAAAATGCTATCTTCTTTATTTACACACACACAGATGTGTGTGTGGGTGTGTGTGTGTGTGTGTAGGATCAAACTTCACCAATATATTTTTGGAATAAAAATTAGAAAATAATAAACGTATTTTAATTGATTTATATTTCCATTTCAAAAAGACCATTTCTCATTTCGAATCCAAGCTTGACCTAGTATACGAGAGATCGAGTTTATCATTTACCGAATTTCATGCTTATTTTGTATCGATTCAGTAAATGCATAATTAATTTTTTCAATTAATCCTTAATACTGTGGGTTTATCATGATATTGTGATCTATCAACAACGAACTCGCTATTGTTCTTAGCTCTCATATTTTTATTATAATTTTCGTATAAAACATTCATAAGTTTATTATTAACAATAATAATTTTTCTTTTTCTTGTTTTTAGTCATAGAACATATTGATAAAGTTTGATCGTTTAAATCTCGAACATCCTTATATATATATATATATACACACACACACACGTACACGCGTACATTTTATATTAATATTTTGTACTAATTGTTCCAGATGAAACGAAAAAATAAAAATGAAAAATATAGATATATATGTTCTTACGAATATTTAATGACAGACATTTTACAAAAAATATTCATTTCAATATCGATAAATAAAAGATCGTCGTACGTAAAAAAAATGTTAAAATCAAAATCAATAGAAGTTTCTACGGTAGCAGTTCTAGTTTAATACCATCAAGGCGAACGTTAAAAGTCGTAGAATCACGAAATGAATTCCTAGAGCTGCATTACCTCTTACAATTAATTATTCTGAGTTGCACGAAGTTCGTACCGCGGAAGTAAAGTTTCGAAAGCGACTCGGACGTTTCCCCGCACAAAAGTGTATCTTACGAGGAATTACATCTTCCCTCTCGTTCTATTCTATTTTCATCCTGTTTCATCCTTCACTCAAAAAAAAAAAAAAAAAAGAAAAAAAAGAAAAAAAAAAAGAATAGAAAAACAGAAAGAAAGAAAAGGAGGAAAAAAACAAGAAAAAAAGAAAATCGGATTTTCTTCCGTTAACTTGCTTTGGGTATTTTCGTAAAATCTTCTAATGTTTCTATAAAATTCGAATAAAAAAATTCGGACATGTCGTTGTTGCCCAGTTGTTGTTGTTGTTGTTGTTGTTGTTGTTGCTGCTACGTCGTCTATTATTGTCGACAAGCTTTTCCCGAAGGTCTTTGTTAAATTTTCCGCTCGTTTGTTAGTCGACCTGTGAAAGAACCGAGCGACTTTACCGAATAGAGGAACTTCTTATCGCTTGTTTTGCAAAGTGGGAGTTCGCAAAGGGAAGTGGTAAGGGATGTGTAAAAGACAGACGAAGAGAAATAGAGAGAGAGAGAGAGAGAGAGAGAGAGAGAGAGAGAGAGAAGGGATGAGGATAGGAGAAACCTTGCTTCGCTGCCAAATTAAATTACTCTATCTCCATATCTCGGCAACACAGAACTATTTAATTGCTTTTCGCTCGTTTCTACGAACTCAAGCGTACAACAAAGGCCTCGCTTTCACGTTGGACATTCTCAGAGACTCTCGTTTATATAACCGTGTACATATTTCCTTAGGATTTTCCTTTTTCTATGGTCTCGAGAGTAAACGCGTAAACATTTTTCCATGAATGGTATAAAATATAAGAACCTTACGTTTGATTACATCAGGTACCAATTTGACTGTCTCTAGTGTTACATTTGAGTGATAGCTTAGAATGACAGTAGGTAGGTAAGTACCTATGTATGTGCTTTAAAAGCGCATGGGAGATCTTTCTGATAAATAATTACTGATCATCGATGTATTCGAGCTCGTCCATTCCAATTGGTAACCTTTGACATTTGAACTCACGATGAAACGGGTTGCTACGTGAACGTCCACCACACTAGTCTTCTTCAATGGTCAAAAGCTTTAGTATTACCTTCCCTCGAGTAATGGCGTCGTTCAGAACAGAAACTATCAATCCGATCACATACACGATAATTTCGAAGTATTAGTCTTCTTTCATTAAGCTACTTGGAGTATTTTAATATCTTAATATCTATTTCTCTTAAATCCTCTGTATCAAATGTTAAAATTCGTCGTTAACCATTTACCGTAAAGAACGAATTATTCTATAATTATAAGTCCATAATAATTTTCGTATTATCTGCATAATAATTTTTGTCATTTAAAGGGAACCGTTAATATTTTTGCGAAAGTAACGAAAGAAGTGATAAAAAGTTTACTTAAAGAAAAGTTCAGCGAATTGCAAAGAGAGAGAGAGAGAGAGAGAGAGAGAGAGAGAGAGAGAGAGAAGGAGGTTGTTCAAAGAGATATACCAAAAGACCAGAAACTAATTCAACTTGGGAAAGGTACGAAATAACTTGCATTAGGTCGTTCTTTCGTATTGAGACAACAAAGGACGAAGGGCAGACGTTGAAAAGGAGAGATAAGAAGTTACCGTTTTTGATTTTAAACTCTTCCTTTTTTTTTCTTTTTTTTTTTTCTATGTAGCATATAACGAGCGACAGGGGTACACGTGGATGAAGAGATTATATATATATATATATATATATATATATATATAGAGAGAGAGAGAGAGAGAGAGAGAGAAAGAGAGAGAAAGAAAGAAAGAGAGAAAGAGAAAGAGAGAGATAGCTTTAAGAAGTAACATCTCTACCTCAAAGATCATAATCCTTCTTACTGGGTTGGGTTTCACGGTACTTCGTTCTTATCGTAAATACTTTCGTCATGTATCGAAGCAGTAGAAACGTCGAGCGAAAGTATATGTCGTAAAGATATAAAGGGAAACTTGTTGTGTCGTCTTGGGATAAGAAAATAGGAAAAATATAATACTCGACTCGAGGGAACTACGCTTTTCTAAGAAGCTCCTATGAATAAGCCGCTTGAAAATTCAATTCTCTCCTTTTCTCTCTGTCTCTCTCTCTCTCTCTCTCTCTCTCTCTCTCTCTCTTTCTCTCTCTCTCTCTCTCTTTCTCTTTCTGTTTCTGTCTCTCTTTTTCTCTCTCATTCTCAAGGTTTGCAGACTTGGCAGAAAACTCGAGACAAGGTAAATGTAAAAGATCCATTTTAAGGTACTTAAGAACGCGAAGGAATAAAGAAAAAGAAAAAAAAAAAAAAGAAGAAGAAAGAAAAGAAGGTAGAAATCACGGTGTAAAAAAATGTTGATGAAATTTATTACTTTTCAAGTATCTTCCCGATTCACCGATCTCTCCAAGTTTAAAAATTAAGTAGACAAGGGGTACGGGATATATCAACGGAGCCAAGGATATATACGACCTACTTTGAATAATGACCTCCTAATGTCAAGGTACCTAACCTAACCTCTTCTTCTTCATGTGCATGTATTTTCTCTCGGAAATTCCCAGGAGTTAAAATTTCGCGAGAAAACATTTCGTACCTTATTACAAGGAGAGTCCTTAAGGGACTGTGCCATAACAAACGGAGTTTCCCGGCTGCGTTTACAAAGCCCGAATCCTCGTAGGAGCCAATTGAAGGGAAGAGAATCAGTTAACAAAAAAAAAAAAAATTCGAGTATCTTTTTAGACTTTTGAAGATTCCGAATGAAGATAAATTCGTTCTACAAAAATATTATATACGATAATATTAAGTTAACGATAATGGTCTTGCTACGATACGCGAGCAACAATCGATGTAATAAATAAATTGATCTTTCGAATTTGAGAGGGGTGAGGGGTAGGTGGATGAAGATAATGAAACGGGACAAAATTTCGCGCAGAAATATCCGATACGTTATCTTTATGATTATGTCGTTGTTGCGATAGACGATCAATAATCGATAAAATAATATATACCATCGAATCGACTCACATTTGTATATATTTGAATTATATTTCTCGTTTCAAAGGATACATGATAAAGTAATAAGGAATATAAATAGAAAAGCATCTTGAAAACAAAGATTTTTTTTTCTTTATATATTTCTCTTCTTCGGGTTACAAAAAGTCGCCCTTAAAAATATTCGTCGTTTCATACGATTGACAAAAAAAAAAAAAGAGAAAGAAACAGAAAAATAGGAAAAAAGATATATCCGTGGTATAGGAAAAAGATATATATATATATATATATTTCGTCGAATGACCCACAACTATGCATAGATACATATGCACACATATTTATATATTATAAGTTGCGTCATCATAGAATTCCGCTCGAACGATCCCAACAATCGGCGATGCCGTTATTGAATTCTTCGAGAGGGTGAAAGGCATAGAGAAGAGGCTTTTCAGTAAAATAGTCGAGTGGAAGGAAAGAAGAAACTGCGAGGGAGTTCTTTTATAATAGCGAACAGACTATGGAAGCATCTTATCGGTTATCGTATTTGGTGCGCGACAAAGAACGAGTGAAAGAGAAATTGAGAAAAAGAGAAAAACAGAAAAAGATAGAGAGAGAGAGAGAGAATGGGAAAAGTAGAGATAGTTTAGAGGTCCAGAGGCATAGTTCGTTAGCGGTTCGCGAGAATATCCGCGTAATTTCCCTCTCTAATCCCTTAAACTCAATCGCCAATGAATACTAAATACACTCAATTAAAACTCCACAGCGGTGAAACTTTGGAGATTGGCTGAAAGTGACTCACCGTCCTTGCTCTCGTCGGCCACGACGTTCGCTCTATCCTTGGAGTCAAGGAGGTCGTCTGAAACAGATGAAGATTATCACCGTCAGAAAACAAGCTTCTTGATATTACCTCCGCAAGTTATTACTTCGTTCGCGATAACGTTATCAAATTCCTTAAACTGAATAATCTTTTTCGTTCGCATCAACTTTACGACGAACTTGATGCAAACGATACTTTCTTATTATTCAATGAAGAAAATTTATAATTGATGAAAAAGAAAGAGAGAGAGAGAGAGAGAGAGAGAGAGGAATTATATACTATATATTATATATGTTCTTACGTAATTATGGATATATGTATATATTGGAAAAATGATTACACAGGAAAACAGACTGTTTAATGTTTTAAAACGAAGTAATACACATTTTTTAAGTACTTCGTATTTTATATATATATTTTTGTTATTTTATATTATATATATATATATATATAATCGATCGTATATCAATTTTATTTCTCATCATTATTATTTTATATTATCGCAATATCGTCCATATGTAACATTTTATTTTGTAATTATTGTTGATAATAATAATTATATATATATATAATGTTATATATGGACGATATTGCGATAATATAAAATAACAACGATGACATAAAATTGATATACGATCGATTTTATTACGCTTAATTTATTAGAGTCCTTCCCCAAGTTTATCTGCAAAATGAAACAAAAACTATTTTAATTCTCGAAATGATCATACATTCCAACGTAACTACGTTGCGACCAAGTAAATTTTAAATTATATTACGTACGATTAATTTGACAGAGTCCAACGACCCACTCAAACGTTTTTATTATGCAAATATCGGTGAATGGATTGGTCGGTTAATATAGCGAGTAAATTTTATGCGCCATCAACTTGAATCCTAAATAAATATCAGGATATCCGAAAGTACCTGCCGTGGGATACTCCACGTAATCTTCCACCACTCGTTGCTTGCTAGAATACGAATACGTGTATAGTATTTGCCGTTAATATTTGCGCGCTCGTACATACGCATTCGTGGGAGCTCTTTGCTACAATCAACGCGCCCTGACACTTTAACCGCATCTCCTGACGAGAGAAGCTAATAACGTGACAGAAACGACCATCCAACGAAAGTTTTAGTTTATGATTCAAAAAGAGCTCGATGCTATAATCCTTCTAATACATTTTTTACTATTCCAACTTTCGTTTCAACGATGTAAAATTTCACAATATTTCACGTAGAACAATTATTCGTCTGAAATATTTCATTATATGTACGTACGTATATATGTGTGTGTGTGTGTGTGTGTATATATATATATATGTAAACGTATCGTATTAAACAAAATTTTGTTCGATCTTTCCGATAAGAGATTACGTATCGTTCAAAGTTTTCAATATAACGCGTTATTTTTAATGTCTTGTGCAAAAAATTCAAAAAAAGAAAAAAAAAATTACGACTTAGAAATTATAATTATATCTCCGAAAACAAAATCATACCGAATAAAGAGAGATTGTTGTAATAGAGTTAATAAATATGAAGCTCAAAATAAGAGACCTATTTAAAAATAGACACAAGTATCCTTCGTTCTATTTTTATAATTTATTATTCGATCTTATACGTAACTGAAGAGAAATTTATGGAAAAATTTTTATAAAATAAAAATATCTCTCTGTCGAAATATATATCTTCTCTATTAATAATACAGTCTTCTATAACTATATAAAATAGTAGATTCTGAAGAAACTTTAGTCGAATCTAACGATCAATAAAACGTTCGCGTAATGACCTAATTATTAGGTTATTGGCTAGCAAGTAATATTACAAGTTATACAGTATACCTGTATGTGGACAGTGTAATGTCCTCATTTGATCACTTCGAAATCTTAACGCTCCGAAGCGTTTTATCTTATAATTAGATCATCAAAAAGATATCAAACATTGACACGATTCGACTTCCAATCAGCCTTAATTTCTATAATAACTGACCTATCGGAGCAGATATCTCTTTCGTTCTTTACGACAAAATAAAAATTCTCCCTACTTTTTTATCTCCTTTTTATCACTTCCTTTTCTTTTTCATTCCTTTTTCTTCCTTTTTTACTTGTACAAAAAGTTGAAGAGAACGATCGAAAATTTCTTTTGAAATTAACAAGTAATATCGAAGAAATTGATTAGATCAGATCTCATTGTTATTCTATTTTGTTATTCTTCTTTCGCCATTTTCTTTTTGCCCTTTTTGAAAAAGGAAGAAAGGTCTACTAGTATTGGAGAAACTTATCCAGAAAGATATCCTACGAAATTCTGTATGCATCTTAGTCGGTCCCAAAGCTTTCCTTAGGGCCTTGCCGAGGTAGCAATTCCATGAGGATACGACATTACGATCTTCCACCATGCTGTGAAAGTAAGAACTGATTGGATTCGTGAAGAAGGGAGCCCTTCTCATATATAAACGTACGAGCCCAAAGAAATTGTGAAGGGTGCGAAGGATCGTCAAGGGTATCCCGAATCTTTCATAAACGTTTTTCTATCCCTCCCTCAAAACCAACTCGGTTGGCTTTCGACTTTTCTCATCTCTCTCATGAGAAAAGGAAGAACCCTTAAACGTTCTCCCATTTTTCCAACATCGTGCGATAGCTATCTCTACTAACATAAATATCATTGGGTACTACGATCGCATGTAAATAATACTATCCCACTTATAAACTAACGTCACGTAAATCTATCCATTTCTTTTTATTTTCTTTTATCTTTAACAAAAATATATGGATAATATATTCTGTACTTATATATTTAATATATTGCGTTATATGAAATTATATTATATACTTTGTTATTCTCTCTCTCTCTCTCTCTCTCTCTCTCTCTCTCTCTCTCTTTCTCTGTCTCATCAACAAACTGTTTACAACATTTTACAGTTCAAGTTACAATCCAAGTTTTTCAAAATAAATTTCTTCAAATTGTCCAACGAAGAAGAAACCAATTAATTATCGATCCTAGATAGATCTGTTTTGTCTCTAATATAGAAAATGTATCGATCATTAAATATCGTTTTTAATGCGGTCAACGTTCTAAATAAACGTTAATGTATAATTTCCTTTCTGTTAGAGAACAGTACCATTCCGATCGATCGACGGAAATAGAAATTTTGTTAGAAAATAGCCTGTTAATTTTCAATCAAGTAGAAATAGAGAAGCAAGGCTTATATGTCTAATAAACAGTGTTCCGATACAAACGGTTATCAAAGCCGATCAAGTGTATCTAACTTTTAGTTAAATACAAACAGTTTCGAACGTGCTCTCTCCTACTACGGTTTATTAAATGAATTCATTTCTGGTACGGACAGTTTGACAGGTCAAACCTTAGAATCCCATCTAGTATTCCCATCAAAGCTAACGTTGTTAATAAAGTGCCAATTTTTACATAAATTGAGACTATCGGGAAATATTGAAGTAGCTATATTTATAAATTCATATTTACGTTTGCTCCTTCTCTCTCGTTTCCTCTTTTTCTGAAACATCGTCAAAAAAAAAAAAAAAAAAAAAAAAGAAAGAAGAAGAAGAAGAACAAAAAAAGAAAAAAGAAAGATAAAGCAAACTGGTTAATTGGTTCATTAGCATCGATGATATCATTAACGATAAACTAGAAGCTTTTCGTGATCATCGATTCCAAGCGTATTTTCAAAAGTTTGACAACGCCTTGTAAGAGAACATCGAAGAAAATGAAGAAAATTTCAAAAAGGTCTCCAAGACATCGGAACATTTTCTCCAACTTATTGTTAGAGAATTTAGCCATGTACTTAACTTCGCAAAGGAACAATCCGTCCATACTCCTTTCCTTCCTTTACCGTTAAAGTACGTACGCGATCAAACTTTTCTCCAACGAATCGAATTTAACTTTCCGCAGGACGGCAAGGGGTAACTACTTTTGTGTCTCTATCTCTATCTCTTTCACTCTTTCTCTTTCTCTCTCTCTCTCTCTCTTTCTCTCTTTCTGTCTTGCCAACAACCTAGTTACGACATGAACATCCAAGTGTTTCAAAATGGACTTCTTCAAGTAGTTCAACGAAGAAAGAACGAGTTAACTACCAATCCTGAATAGCTGTATTGTCTCTAGTATGGAAAAGACCGATCATAATCGCTTGCCAACTGAGAAGGACAATCTTTAAAGGAAGTCAACAAAACAGCTTTCAAAGAGACAATTTCTCCCTTGTCGACGCGATAAAGCTGATAATAACAATCGAGAGTAGTCTCTGACTTTCTCAGGAAACGTTCATCGATCGGTCACTACTGTTGAACAAAGTTTATATACCGGGTGAGTCATCTAAGAATGGACGTGAAAATATTTCTTGGTAATAGAAAAAGAGAAACTTTGTTGGAAGAAAATGTCCGATTCAAAGTATGCTTGATGCAATAGAATTGAAAACTTTATCTCTAAAGAATCGTATCTTTTGGAATACGAGTGTTGTCGATATTTGTTATGAGAGAAATCGAGGAAAAAACAAAACAACCTATATTTGTATTATAGAGATCACTGTATTCGGGAAAATATAATATTCGCAAAAGTGTATCGATAGGACAAAAATAATTAATTGTTCATCAAAAATTCGTCTTTCTAAAAATGAAATAAAACAAAGAGAAAAACGTAAGATCTTTTTTCTAGATTATCGGATACACCTATTCTAATTATCAGAACATAATATATTACAACGTACTTTAGAATAATTGATATTGCTATCAAGATGTAAAATCGTCAAGAATTGAATATCTTAACAAGTACTACTTCAAATACATCATCGAACTTTTTAACGAGAGAAACTATAAAATTCCGACAACGAACAAGGAGATACGAATTATTCGAATAAAATGATACTGTTATAAACGATCCGATATCTAAGACTATCTTTATTTAATCACTCTAAGAAGACTTTTTAACCTGAAAAATAATCAACGATCAATAGCCAATGTAAAAACACATATGCTTTTCGTCCTATTGCTTTTTCGTCCTGTAGCAAGTCGACAAGTTGTCTCGTTGGACTTTTATTTCACGTTTTAATCATAAACAAAAGAAGAAGAAAAAAATCGAGGACGAACAAGCAGGACCACGATGTGTTGTAAGTACATGTTTCTCCTATATACTTCTTTTTCTCATTAACACTGACAGACGGCCTTGTCCTTTCCCGTTATTCTACTTTTTCTTCCACTCCCTAGTCGCTATTTATGTTTTCTTTTCATTAACGGTTAGCCCCGCTATTTTGTCATATTCTCATATCCACGTCCTCGATGTCTACTTAATCTCTTCTCCTTTGTCCATGTTGTTAGCTTAGACAGTCTGATAGGAAATGACGTCAAAAGTGGAAAATACTAGAAATGATATTTAAAGCAACGACACGACATACATATATAAAATGCTATGGTCGGTCGAGAAACTAATTATCACGGATTAAAGGATTATTTTGGAATAAACCAAAATAGAAATATTAAGGAAGTATATCGATATTAAAAATTGATACGGCGGATCAGAACTTCTATCGGAAGTTTCGCGATTATCCTATCTTATTTTATGTACTATACGAATCTTGCTTTTTCGATATATATGTATATATATATATATATATATATATATATATATATATATATATGTATGTATGTATATATCTTTTTTTACAATAGAAGGAAGAAAAAAGAGAATGAAGTCAGTAATGAAATTTCGACGTTAAACTTTAGATTAGTGGAATAGCATTTTCCAGGCATCTCTCGTTAATCAACGTTATACTCAACTCAATCAACTTTTCGTCTACGTTTTCACGTACAGGCCGGAAGCCTTTTCAAAGTTTTATCTTTTCGATCAAATTGCAATTATTTCGAAGCAAATACCTTTTAAAGTCTTGTCTCATTATACGACGCAACGATGATTGAAAAATAAATCAGAAATTACAATATTTCGTGTAATAAGAATACGCGTCAAATCGATCTCCTCTCAGATTGCTCGGTACAAATTATAAAAACGTCAACGACGTGAGACGATAGAAATATAAATTTTTTTACGAAATATTAATACTAGCTTAATTTAACGTTACTAATAAAAAAACTTTCGAATTAAAAACTCTAAATATACTTAACTACGCGTAAAGTCTAAACACCGAGTGAAATTGAAAAACCAAGTAACTTCGTTTGATAAAAGTGAACTGCAATCAAGAGAAAGGGAAAAAAAAGAAGAAGAAGAGAAAACAAAAACAAAAAGACAAATATACGGATCAAAAGTTAAATTAAATTTTTCCTCCTGGGATCTCTTTTCCAAAAAAGAAAAAAAAAAAAGATGCACAAAATATGTATATAAAAAGAAAAGAAAAAAAGGAAAAAGAAAAAAGAAAAGAATAAAATAGGATGTTCCGTTTCGATCAAAAAGAGTCCACCCTATATACATACATTATATACATATATACATACATACATATATACATACATACATACATACATACATATATATATATATATATATATATATTCACAACATAAATGTTGTAAAAGCACTGATAGAAACAAGGAAGGCAATCAAGGCCAGCCGATTCGACGGGTACGTTTTTGTACGATATTTATGTGTTCCCTACCGTAGGCAATTTTCGCGGCCAAATTGAGCTTGCACTCGTGCCGCGTCATGTAGACATATGGTCGCGGTTCGCCCGGACACCAGGGCACGGACGGTCCGCAAACGCATTTCCCGCTCGCGACCGCGTTTCCGCTTTCGTCCGAGGTTCCATCGCCAACCAAGTTGCATCCAGGACCGGACATTACTGGTCCGTTTGGACAATGCCTTCGCCATCTTCCTGGTATCTCTGAAAAATAAGACAAAGAAATAGATTACATTCGTACCCTTCTTACATAAATTTTACTGGAAAAAAATCAAAAATGATTCATTGGTTCGTATTCTAAGTGATCTGCTGATTAATTTATTATAGATACTTATTACGTTCTCAATTGGATTATTCCAATACGTTTGGATTTCTCGGAGGGATAAAAAAGAGATGGATAAGAAGACGAGTTCGAAGAAATGAAAATCTAAAGAAGCAGAAAGAGATATGACCGATGAAAAGCGAGGATAATAGATTTGGACCTTTATTGGATTTATCTGTTCGAGTTATCGACATATTTTTAAAGATAATAATAGTAATGATCAAATTATAATATTATATAAATATAATATATAAATAATAATAATAGGTAATGATAATAATAATTTAAAATATATATATATATATATATATATATATGATAAAATAAAATTACGATTATAACGATATTATTACTTATTGTTAATGTCCATATGAAAGAAAGTAGAATAGAGATCGTAACCTTTCTACATCATCCACTCTATTCAGAAATAGTATTAAAGAATTTGCACATATCTTTGTCCTTTGTATTCTGTTCTTAAAGTGACTTTTACTTCCTGTCTCTTAGTCTATATCTTTCGCTTGGCAAAAGTAAAAAATTCCTCGAGTCGAATACCAAAGAGAATTGCATTCGATCTCGATTCTCAATTCGCTCTCTTTTCCATATTCGATGCTATACCTTTGTGAATTATCGTTCGTGCATTCGATGCCGATAATTGTATCATTCTTTCTACAGAAAAATTATTATAGGAAAATATTGATGAGAAAAATCTTTAATTGAACTACGGAATATCGAGAGGAAAAAAAATTTCCTATTGTTATATCGTCCATCGCGATTATTATTTATTATCAAATTAAAATGCAGGGAAAATACAGACGAGTACAGCAAATCGTCGTATCGTAACACGTATCGTATTCTCAATTCCATTTGTATATCTTTTTTTTTTTTATTTATTTTCTTTTTACATACACTCTTTTTACATCCCACTCCATTTCATTTTTTAGCTTACATTCCATTCTCATGAATAATTGTAAATTTGCTCATACGATTGGATTCAGAGTTTGAAAGTTTGGAAGTTTCGTTCTCTCAAAAACGACAAATACGCGTCTCGATCGGTACGTTCATAACTCTCGATTTTCATTATTCATAACGATTATGACTGATTATGAATTATTCATCAATATAAGCCATGTTAGTAGCACTTTTATTCGACCATTCGACCGCTTATGAACTCCGTCTACGGAGTATCTATCGGTCGATGTAATTTTTCTTTCCGATTTACGGAACTATTTCAAATACAGAAAGACAATTAGAATGTATGGCAGGATTATTGAATTTTATTCGACGATCGATCTAGTTAAATCGAATTGTTTAAAATCGAAGGAACGAACTAACGAGTCCTGTACTTTTAAAATCAAATTCGTTCGAATGAATTCGAAAATCTATCGAACTAACACGTTTTTTCGTCGATCGATGAAATTTTTTGTTTCGTCTTCACTTCTTTTTCTTTTTTTCTTTTTGTAATTCTTCAAATTATAACTGCAAGATAGAAATTCATTTGTTACCATTGTTTTCGATCTTTAATATTAATAACGTTTGAAGTTATCCGAATGGGTCCTCGTTCGAACGATTTTAGTTTATTCCCCAAAGCTGATATTGTTAAAGTTTTCTTCGCGACAGTCGGAACATATCGTACCTGTTTTCCAAAGTTCGTCGACGTTAAGAAATACTGTTGACAGTAAAGTAGAAACAAGCTAAACTTTATATCATCTCTTATCTTGTATTATTGGCTATGATTTTCTTTCTATAGATTTAACAATTTTATCTCTTGATATTGCAAGAATTTCACCAATTAGAAAAATAACTAATTTTAAGTTGCTATTTATTGGATCAATATTCTTAAACATTTGATCGATGTTTTAAATAAACGATCGAGTTACGTATTTATATTAAAATATCAGTACGTGATACAAGTAACATAACCCAGATGTAATCTTGACACTTAATTATTTATATCGGTCGAATAAATAGAAAAATTAATTTTATTGTAATAATTTTCAATATATACATATTACAATCTTATTATATTTGAGTGTTATCCCTTTATTTGCATAATTTTTTTCAATTATTGCTGTATTTTGTTTTTTCTTTCTTTCTCTTTTTTCTCGATCTGGAAATATCAATTTAGAATTCTTTGAAAGAACATTTATTTTGATTTTTAGATCATTTTGAAACTTACATTTCAATATTATCCAGATTTAGATTAATACCTCGTATTATTACAAATGACAATAGAAAAAAATATTATTCTTCATTCATTAAGAATAATCTATGTTATAATTACTATTGATCTCTTTGGATTTATCGTTTAAATTAATCATAATTATTTATCGTAAATCTTGCTCATTAGGGTTTCTTGATTAAAGTAAATTTCATATCGAACAACCAAATTTAATTAATTATATTGATTAGCATGTTTCGAAATTAATTATCATACTTATCCTTTTCATTATATTCTGTTAGCTCCGTTAAAGCTTGTTTAAAAGAGCAGCATCTCATGGGCAATCAATATATCGACCAATACGTAACGAATACTCAAAAATTTCAATAAAAAACATAGAACTCGATATGTAGATAAATTAAATCAAGTATAGAAATACCTCAAAAAGAGATAGATCATTTATTACTCGACACTGTCATATAATTAATTCATATAATTATGCATTTTCCTGATCTACAAAAAGATAATCTTACTTAAAATTAACAATGGCGAAAATTCTCTTTGGACTAACAACTGCAGTATCCTAGATTACTGTATCATAAATCTGTCTGTTTGCTGTATGTCAACGTAATACAACATATCGTACGCAGAGCAATACGCTCATAGTCGCATCGTAATCGCTCCTGACTTTGAGGTCCAAGGGAAAACGTTAGTTGTTTAATGAAACGTACCGTATTTGTGCGTATGCGTGTAGACACACACACACACACATATAAATGTATAACTAAATTGAAATTCAATTGTGTACTTATAAAAAATTGAACGTTAACATTTCTGCTACCCTATAGCTATCAATCAAGACTCTCTAAATTTATCTTAAAAATATCAAAAAATAAACAATACCAAACTATACTTCGAACTCATCTTTTATCGAACATCGATTCGTCACACATATTTTCTAAAACACCAAATACATACACACATACACACACACAAACGTAGCTTTGTTTTATTATTAGTTTTTAAACGAAATGATTAACCTCTTAACAATATCATTTATCGACTAAGTGGTTTTACTTTCATTACACTAGGATTATCTCTAATAACCAAGCTGGTTAATCGTGGTAATGGGGTTAGCCATAGGAGAACGCTCGAAGCTGATAGAATATAAGGAGGTCAATGCACATAATTAACCAAGTTAGTTAATCAAGATCGAAGATACCCTACCGATCGCCGATAATATCGAACCGATACTAATTGTAAGTTCAATAATCCACGTAGCAGAGCAAACCGTAAAATCGAGTTTGCCGATCGGTTTGATGATCGTTTCTCCAATACGCAAGGATAGCCTAAATGCGAATTCATTTCGACTTAATGGCCCGAACGTGAACCGGTTAATTGATCCAACTCGGCCACGCATCGGGATATCTCGTATCGATCTACAAATGAAATTCGATTAAGAAAATTTCTCGAATTTGATACAGCAGCCCCACTCAATAATGGATTTCGTTTAAAAGAAAACCTTCGAAAAGAGATCTTTCGTCGAAACTTTTTTTTCGTTTCCTATTAGAATCGTACAAACCATTAGATATAACTTCCAAGTTATATA
Organism: Vespula pensylvanica; assembly: GCF_014466175.1. NCBI lineage: Eukaryota > Metazoa > Arthropoda > Insecta > Hymenoptera > Vespidae > Vespula > Vespula pensylvanica. The sequence goes on along the minus strand of NC_057687.1, from coordinate 4,117,210 downwards.
ATAAAAGTTGAATTGTTTTGATACTTTTTCATAATCATGGAACTAAAAATAATGTTTTTTATATCGCGTTTGCAATAACCATTAATTAAGAACTTCCCGATCGAACGGAACTAATCGACATTTATAAAAATGTCATCTGTTCGATTGTAACGATAGAAGCTCAAATAATATCCATTTATATTCGATGCATTTGTTGAATCATTGATAAACGTGTTATAGTTATTTCCAAAACCTCTTCTTAATTTCTACACTTCTTTCTATGGATATAACGTTTCAGACGAACGTAATATAACTTACATTTCGCAGTTATCAAAAATGAGATAACGTTTGTTCTAAACATAACAAAATAAAGAAAGAAAAAGTAACAGAAAGAAGACCAAAAAAAAAAAAACAAAAAAGCTAATAAAATGAAATTTTCGAATAAGTTCGACAACTCGTTCGAAGAGAAAGAGAGAAGATAAGGGGATGCTTAGATAGCCAACATCTAATGCGAATTCATTTGGAGTTAATGGCCCATGTGGAAACCGGCGAGAGCAATTGGCCGCGTCCAACTACGTCGGAACACACATTTCCGCTTTTACGTGCGTTCCATCGATGATCTTTCCGGGGAATCGCACAATGCGAATTCGGAGAATGCAGGATGTATAGGTGAACGATTGTATGTGCTTTGCTCCTGTTCGATTCGAACATGACTAAATCGTGCGTATTTGGTACCCTCATAAAATATTAGGATTTCGTTGTCTCTACATGATATATGTTTAATATAACGTATTAAAATTGAAAAGGAAGATTGATCGGTCATAAATCTTTTCGTGATATTTGTCGATATATTAATACGTATATCTTATCATATTTTCATATTTATTTCAAATTTCTCCTTCAGGGAGAGATTATTATTGAAGCGTAACGATTGAAAGTTAAATTAGTTATCATTATTAACTGATGAATGATTTTTCATTTATTTAGTTTTTGTAAAAATGTTTATTTTCAATTTCATATTTGTATTTCTTTATTAGTATGTTATTTTATAATATATTATTTTATAGTTTTTATTAGTATATTTGCTCAAGACATTATGTCTTATAATAATCAATCACTTAAAATAATCATTGTCGATAGCAATAATATTAAATAAGAAATAACGACAATTATTTAGAAGATATTTTTTTGAGTTCCTTATATCGAGATTAACCGAATGATAACGAGATAAACGTCGATCGAGCGTTGAACCAGCTCGATTGCCTGCGGCAACCGACCCGGGCTAGAGGTTGCAACCCCTGAAAAAGTGAAGCTTTTTCGCATTATTGACGACCGACGGGGTTAGCTCACTCCTCTTGTCTTCCCCTTTTGCGACTTTGAGCCCATTGGGATTTAAACCCTCAAATCTTTTTTTATTTTATAATGACGATGATTATTAACTATTATCATTATTTTTATATTATATTATTCATTTTGCATACCATTTATATTTATTTCGCTTTTATGAAGATATTTTAGCATCAAATATTTATATTAAAAGGGATAGCATTTCAAAAGAAATTTTCTTTCTCTTTCTCTCTCTCTCTCTCTCTCTCTCTCTCTCTCTCTCTCTCTCTCTCTCTCTCTCTCTCTCTTTCTGTCAAAGGTATTTTGTAAAATTTACATAGAAATTTTATTATTAAAATATGTAATTTAACCTTTCGAAATTAATCAAACGATATTGTCCGGAAATTAACGAACAACAGCTTCCAGTAAAATTTTAATAAAATCGATTCGGTCATATCGTTGATTACTATCATGAAAACAATAACAACAAAATCGACATTATCTTGAAAGTTTTTCCGAACAAAAGTGCGATATCTTAAATAGGACATTTTGTTACGCTAAATAAACTATGTGTAAAATTTTGTTATATTTCCATAAACCAATTCGTGAGTACAGTATACGATGGTAGTTTACAGAAAAATAACGCACGCATATTTAAAAAAGAAAAACTTCATGATTCTTGCGAAACTTCAAAGAAAATTGAGAAATCTCATTTTTATGAAAAATAATAGCGAACGAACGCTTCTCTCGTTATAGTGATTGCATACTAAGCACTCTCAGCGGTCTTGCTTAAAAAAAAAAGAAAAAAAAAAAAAAAGGAAAAAAGGAAATGAAAAAGAACAAAAAATGGCAAACAAAAAAATACGCATCTCTCTCTCTCTCTCTCTCTCTCTCTCTCTCTCTCTCTCTCTCTCTCTCTCTCGCAGCGGGAAATTCAAAATTCTATGCACGTATACAAGCCGCTGTTCGGGATGCAATAACGTTAAGGTGCTGATGTACTGCGGCTCGTGGCTTTTCTACTGCGTGCTCGTATCCGACGAAATGGAGATTCGCAATTACCGAAGTAAATGGAATTATGAAAAATAACGGCACGACAGCGTGCCGTGCCATGCCAAGCGTTATATAAGTAAGTTTCGTAATAATCAGCGAGCACGTTTATCAGAGAGTGCTCCGCTTTCCAAAGGAAAGCTCCTCGAAGAGGGTAAAAAAGAGGAATGGGGTGAGATGGGGTGGGGTGGGGAGGAGAAGGGGAGAGGGATAAGAGAGTGACTCGAAGTACACAAGGGAAAAGCGAGCTCGCGACGTTTTCATCCACGATCGCATTTGCATGCGTAATGCAAACAGAAATTGTGCAGAAAGAGGAAGTAGGAGAGAGAAAGATAGATAGAGAAAGAGAGAGAGAGAGAGAGAGAGAGAGAGGGAGAAATAGTTCGGACGTTCTCTTCCATCCTTCCTTTTTGTTCGAACCTTCCATACCTACTGGGATGCAATTAAGCGAACTAGAAAGTTAAACAGAAACGTATTCCTTCGTGTTTAATACGAAGAAGAGAAAAATAACGATCAGACAGGATCGTTCAATTTTGACTAATCGTGGGTGTACTTCAACTTTGTTTACGTAACGATTGAAAAATAAACGAATAAGTACGAACGATTCTGAATTTTCGTTGATTATAGAACTTTGAAGAATAGCGTGAACATGTTTGTTCTAAAAATAACTGACTCGTCCTCTTTTTTTCAAAACCTCTTTTTCTATTTTCTATCTATCTATCTATCTATCTATCTATTTATCTATCTATCTTTTTCTTGTTCCGTTTCCGAATTTATATTAGATTTTTTTGTTAGTTGTTGTTTTTTTCTTTTCTTTTTCTTTTTTCATGTACGTAGTTATGTACGTAGGTAATAAAATGCGAAAAGTTGGAGGTCAAATTCGTTCTCCTTCTCGCGATTCCAATGGGAAACGAAAGAAAAGCGAATAAAGCGTAGAATTAATGAAGTTCGACCTAGTTTCACCTTCCAATCTTCCTTCAACTCTTAAGAGTCCTGTGTTTAATGGTCGTAGACGAACTCGTCTGTGAAAGAGTATTAAGGACGATCAATTGTATGTAAGAAAGCGATATATTTTCTAATCTCTTCCGATATTCTTCGCGATCGATCATATAATTCATAAATTTATTATAAATCAACGACGTAAACATTTTCACATTTGATATACAGAACGAAATAACCTTCGTAGGTTTGTCTCTTCGAACAAATCGAATACTTGGACATATTTCATGTCTCTAGGGACTTGTAGTTCTAATAAAAAATTCAAAGAGCCAAACGATCCCAACCTGGCTCACATTGTCCCGTGGGATTATAACGTAAAATGAAATGACAGAGAACAACGAACGATGATCGAATCATCGTTGAGAAAGTAGTTGCATTTTGTGCATGGTCATTCGCGAAAACGTAATTCGTTATTGAGTCGTTAACGTCCCATCACAGAAATAGCCATTGCTATTAACGAACACGTCATAAAAAAGAATGGACGTTGCTGGACATTTTTCTATTTATTTATTTATTTTATTCCTTTTTTCTCTCTTTCTATTTTTTTTTTTGTAAAATTCAACCGTGACGCAAAAAGTTTAAATACGCGAAGAGAATCGACAATTTCTTTATACGGTTTCATTTAATATTATTCGATGGAATAATATATTTTTCTTAATGAACCTTTTTCACAATAACAAAAATGGATTTCAACGAATTCGAAAATCTAAATCATTGAAAGTACCTATTAATTTCCTTTTAAACGATTTATTTGTTTCCTGTAAAAGCAGAGATGATTCGTACGACGATGTAAAATAGCGAACGCAACTGCGTCGAAAATTGGATATATACATAAATATATATTTTATATATATATATATAACGTGTGCTATCACACATTCAAAACTTTTACTTGTCATTTATGCGTAAGCTTGTAAAGAGTGCGTAACACCAGTATAAATTTACCAACAATACGAATTTCGCATCCGTTTTCACTCCATCTCTCTCTCTCTCTCTCTCTCTGTGTTGTTACGTTTATATATATGTGTTTCGTTTCATCGGAAAGAGAGAGAGAGAGAGAGAGAAAGAGAAAATTATTATATCTCCAAAGCCGATGAATAAATATTAATCTATCGAGAAAATCGCATATCTGCCATATTTGTGAATATAATCAACTATAAAATGAAACGACGTACAATGATTTTGAAGTGAGCATGTACACCTTCGAGTTGAATTATTTAAATCGATATCGAAAATTCGATACATTTATGTATTATTATCTCTCTTAGTCATAGGCACTATTCTGTTTTTCCACTTTTCTTATAATATATTTACATGTCATTTATTTGTCAAGTTTGTTATAATTTTTTTAATTAACAATGTTATTAAAATACAGTATAGTATAATAAAATATTCATTCTTTTTCTCTTTCATTTATTTCTCTTTCTCTCTC
>NC_057687.1:4111027-4112327 GCF_014466175.1 Vespula pensylvanica | reverse complement strand
CTCTCTCTCTCTCTCTCTCTCTCTCTCATGGATTTTAAATTCCACTCATCCCTATTTCTCTGTCGCTCTCATTTTTACTCGCTGTACTAGTCGTTTTTGGTCTCCCAGTAGTTGTACTTCGCTGTTTCGAGCTTTTTTCCTTTTTTTCTTTTGTTTTCCTCTATGATGACGGTCAGTAGAGAATAGTATAGAATATTATATGCGCATGTTGGCTTTCATAAATTCCAAACACGTTCAGGATTTTCTGTGTTTTTTCGACCGGTTATCGCAGACTTCTATTTTTAATAGCCGTATTACGCGTACGGTTGGATTTGAGGCTTTTGAGAACTTGGAGGGTTTGTTATATCTATCCTTGTCATTTGAAAGGCTAATAATCGTTGTGGAAAAAAAGAATATATATATATATATATCCTTTGTCTTGTTTAAATCGAGAAATTTTTTAAGTTCGTAAACTTCATACATATGCATATACATACATTACTTCTTTCGGATTAATATTTTTGTCGAATAGCTTGAAAATTTTTCTTTTTTTCTTTTTTAAAGGAAACAAAAATCTTTTCGTAAAATATATGACAGAAATTATGTCGACTTTAAAACAAATCAAATCAACAAGAGAGACGTTAACGAGTAGAAGTTTAACCTAATTTATCCAATCCGTTTTTCGGTGTCAATCATGTTTCTATCCCATTTGCAAGGGATGTCATACTAGTCAATGATCATCAAGGATAACAATGATAACGACGTCAAAGTTATTTGAGCGGCGTATCACTAATCGTGAATTTGTCGTTCCAGTTGAACACGAAACAAATCAGAGGAATCGTTGAGCAACAATGGGGAAGATTGATGGATAAGCTTAATGACGGAGATTAGTACGGATAGTTACAGTATAATGATGATTTTGCGATGGCACGAAGCTCTTCGGTAACGACGCTCACGTGGTGTTTCAATTTCATGCGGTTAATTAGGGTACAACGCAGCAGTTTCAGAGGGAAACCTATCTCTCTCTCTCTCTCTCTCTCTCTCTCTCTCTGTCTTTCTGTCTTTCTCTTTCTCTCTCTCTTACTCGGTCTATCTTTATCCTTTATTCAAGGAAAATCTGAATGCAGGTTAACTCGTTACACTTGCTCGAATTTTACAACTCGAGAGAGGAGAACTGTATTTTAAAGATCTCATTTTTCATATTGTCTTTCGTATCATGTATGAATAATATAGAGAGAGAGAGAGAGAGAGAGAGAGAAAGAGAGAAAGAGAGAGAGACAGAGACAGAGAAACCTACCAGTATGAGAACACATTCGGGTCA
>NC_057687.1:4094747-4110927 GCF_014466175.1 Vespula pensylvanica | reverse complement strand
GAGAGAGAGACAGAGACAGAGAAACCTACCAGTATGAGAACACATTCGGGTCATCTCTCGGTGAAGTTCTCTCTTGTAACAACTCGCACATACATATGTACATATCTCTCCTATCGGATCTATCGTGTGTCATGCGTGACACACAAGGGAATGTCAGCTATACCGTTTTCACACGTGCAACACAATGCTACGTATTATCAGTCACACTCATATACAGAAACACACACACACATATATATATATATAGAGAGAGAGAGAGAAACTAAGCTCGATCGACTGGTATCGACACGTACATAGATTCGATATAATAACGCAAGCTGTCTGTTGCTACAGCTACTATTGCTGTTGTTGGTATTGTTGCTTCAACGGCTCGTATGAAATAAAGCGAGCAGCAATCGATCGATTCTATACAATACAATCAACGCACGTATATATCTATATGAAACATTTAAAAACAAGAGGAGGAGACAAGGATAAACTTTGTGAAATCTCGCTAGTATAGATAGAGCAAACCTTTGGTTAGTGAAATATAAACGTTTATAACATAGAAGTATACATATATATATATATATATATATATATATATATATATATGATATATATGTCTTAAAGTCCAATCAGATTTATATGCTTTCCAAGATTTCATGTTAAGGCAAAGTACCAAGAGTATGCGATGATAATAGCCTTCCGGTGATTACTGTGTGCATTCCTGCATTTCTCTCTGCTTCTATCTCTCTCTCTCTCTCTCTCTCTCTCTCTCTCTCTCTCTCTCTCTCTCTTCCTTTTTCTCACTTTGCTTTCGAGGTTGTGATGATTATGGGTGAAGTCGCGTTCGTTACGAGGAAATTTCTTAATACTCTCGATTTGACTCGGTAATATGGCCGCGTTCCCGCAATCGCGCGAGGATGCACTCTATTTGGTTTCGTGCTTTCCACTGAGATCGAATAGAGCTTTCACATCGTTTCAAAAAGACCACAGTTACTCTACGATGTGTTCCATTAAGCATGCTCGTATAAAATATGTACCAATGTATAATTCTCTTGATTATACATAGAAAGTCCTATTAAAGTCATGATTTTTAATGAGAAAAGAAAGTACACGTGTAACGCTTGTTTCGACGAAATAATTGAATTATATTTTTGACAATTGTTCGTTAATATATTTTTTCGAAACATTTAGAGTTAGGAAATATTTAAATTTCAATCGTTCACTTCTGCGAAGGAAAGAAACACGTTTCTTCGATGATTAAAATAACAATTAAATATTTCACGTTAAACTCGAATTTTCTTTCGTCGCCAATGAAACAAATTATGTATAGCTATATATATATATACGTATATATATATATATATATATATATATATATATATGTATATATACATTAATATACAGAAAGATAATTCAAGATGTAGCGTAATTTTATTTGCTAGCACTTCTCCCGGCGTGTTAGACCACGCAAGATACCATCAAGGCCGGGTCAATTTTGCGCCCGGAATATAAAGCGCGATAGCGAGCCTCTCGTGCATAGCTAAGCGCCGTTGTAATGAGAGACCGTTACTTAGAAATTAACGCTAGACGGGAAAAGTTGCTTCGTCGTTTCTTCTCGAATGTATCTCAGCCTCTTTCCTGACGATCCTCAATTTTTGCGAGGAAACTTTTTCGAAAATATCCGCTCGAAGAGCTAAAAGGAAAATTTCTTATCTTTGTCTCGAACAAAACTTTGAAACGTTATCGGACGATTATTATTATTATTATTATTCTACGATAACGACGAATTATCAAATTACATTTAATGTATGCGTGAAATTATTATTTTACTAGAGTGTACTAGAATCTTAGTCAGAAAATCGCAGAAAATTTCAAATTCGACGAAGAAGTTTTCGGTGAATGCCGCAATAAAATACCAAGGACTATAGTCCTGTTTTCTATTGCTGTATAAAGAAGAATTCTTAAGAAGGGTCAGGATGGGTGGGTATTTTGTAGCGAATTCTTTGAAGAATAAAATCCTAGAAGAAAAAAGGGGAAGACAGGATTGGCCATTCCTAGTAGAAAAGTTGAATCCAATAAACCAAGAATGGTCCATTTCGAGGACGGAAATATGCACTAAAATGTGGAGGATATGAGAAAACGTAACGGTCACAAGTACGAACAAGTTATATATAAATAGTTGTACATACGTAGATATACATATTATATATAATATGTATGTGTCACTATACATATGTCATAACATTTGTGGATATACATTATATTTATTTTTATAAGTTTGTATATATATATATATAAATGTGTGTGTGTGTGTGTGTGTGTGTGTGTATATTCCATATGTGAACTTATGTGGACGATTATACGAATACATAAAAATGCGCGTCCATGAATAAAAAGCAAGAATCCTCGGATAGCATACTTTACTTACATATTTCGTACGTTTCAACTTTTGACGTCACTCCCTTCTAACGTTTCAATACATTCCCAATGAATATCTACGACCATACCTAAGATATTCTACATTTTTTAGTACTTACTTTTGAACTTTTATTGAAATAGACAGTATATATCAAAATAAGTATTATAAAATTATATGTATCAATGAATATAAAATTTGCTATAAAATCTTGCTTTAAAATCATAAAGATATCCTTTTAATCAATTTATCGAAATACTGTAACATGAAATAGACAGTATATATCGAAATAAGTATTAGAAAATTATATGTATTAATAAATACAAAATTTGCTATAAAGTCTTGCTATAAAATCATATAGATATCTTTATAATCAATTTATCGAAATACTGCAACATGAATCTATAATATTCTTTCATGTTTGTCGAAATATATAGAAGTAAGTGAAAGAGGGAAAGAGAGAGAGGGAGAGAGAGAAAGACGGAAAGAGAGAGACAGAGAGACAATTCGAACAGTGAATTTGAACGTTCGGTATATCGCGGACATTTATTGGATGCCTTCTGGCTATTTCATATAGAGTAGGGAAAAGAGATAGAAAGAGAGAGAGAGAGAGAGAAGAGAAGAGTAGACCACGTTATTTCACTCTTTCGCGCGTAACGAATTACCGTACAAAGTGGGCAGTAATTTGCTATCCGATGGCTCGAGGCCACCACCGCCACCACGATCGCATTTTGTGCGTGACGGTTTAATTAGTTGAACTGGAGGTGACCAACTTACTTTCATCGATGTCGTAAGATTATTTTTAAATCACAAAGAACGATTCCATCGTTGACAGTTCGTAGACTTTCAGTCTTATCCATTACATTCAATTAATCTTCTTGAGATATTTCTAATAGATATGAAAAAGAATCGAGAGGAATATCGTAACCTTAACCCAAATTTTTTCTATCCGTTTAAAGAATAAATGAACGAGAAAAAGGAGAATTATATGATACGGAAATTAGTAGTATTAATTATAATAGTACAATCATATTATATAAATTATAAATTATACTTGAAATATACTAAAAATTTTGGATATGCGAAGTAATAATTAATTTTGTAACGATAGAATAAAATCAAACCTTAGAAAGATATAAGTGTGTGTGTAAGTATATGTGTAAGTGAATAATTTAAGAGTTACATGACTTAGAGAGTTAACTTGAAATGGTGTCATGATAAATAAAAATGAGACCTTTACAAAATGCACTTAGTGGTTGAAATTTTTTTTCTTTCGCATAAAAATATTCAATCATTGATAATAAATAAAAACGAAATTCGTTCGGAATATCTCTCTCTCTCTCTCTCTCTTCCTCTTTGCGGTCGATGTTAAAGTTGGATAAAATTTATAACGGCTGAAATCGATGAAACCACTCGAAATCGGATCGGTGTGCAGTACAAGCGGCTAAGTAAACTAACGCTCTCTTGCTAAATATTTCACGAAGGACGATTGTTGCTTCGAAAGTAACCGACCACCCTTTTCCAGAAAATCGAGATATATATGTATGTTGAGGATTGGTTCGAGCACGTTCGTTGCTTTCTCAATGTCGGCCAACAAATCTTTGAGAATGGTTCTTATCGTGGTATAGACGCGTATCGCATTTCTATGCAACACCGATTCTAAACGACGACGCGAATAAGTATAACTTTACAGGAAAAAAAAAAAAAAAAAAGAAAAAAAGAAAAAATACATTCTCTCTCGAAAAGCTATGGATTACGGTAAAGATCGAGAAGTTGTAAATATGCACGTACGAAATCGATCGACGTTGCTTCGTCCTAACGGAGAAAAGAAAAACGCAAAATGAAAGAAAGAAAAAAAGATATTCCATAAAAAATCATTGAAATTATTCCATCATTGTTTACAATCGTACAATATAATTTTGAGGTTTGGGCGAAATTAAAAAAAAAAAAAAAAAAAATAAATAAAAAAAATAAAAAAGAAAATAGAAAGAAGAAGAAAAAGGAAAGAAAAATAATCTGCGGATATAACGAAGAACATTTTTATGCGAACGTTTCGTGAGAAAATGACCGAGTCAATTTTTGTCCATGCAACGACGAACAGAACGTATAGAGCAAAGCAACACACACGCACCCACACTATTCGTGCTCTTATACAAAAAGCAATCGAATGCGCGCACAATCGTCGAGTGGGATTCCTAACGAGTCTTTTCTCTTTCCATACATACACACACAGGTACATACACATATACGATTGCAACGGGATCGCGTGGGTTCTTTTTTTCGCTAAGCTCACCCCCGACCACCCCGAACATCGCCATTCACCAACACCATCGCTACTGACAGGCCAGCTTTGTACCGAAATAACCGGCCATTGTTCAACCATTCTACTCTTATTTCAACTGCAAAAGGAAGGAGAATGAGGCGCGAAGAGAACGTAAATAGCATTCGGTTGCCGTCAAAGGTAGTGCACGAATAAAAGAGTACCTGCGGGCTGTAACTACATCTCGCGATTCAACTTTTTCCCCCGCCACTGCTAATATCACCACCACTGTACTACTACATCTAAATCTTGCAACCCAGATGCACGTTTCCTTTTATCTTTACTGATGCCTTTGACGATTATTATCTATGTATGTCTCTACGTATACCTCTGTGTATACGTTTATAAGTAATGATAAATCCGTAATTGTAAAATTAATATATTTTATAGTATATACAAATAAACAGAGTTTTACTTTACGTATATTTTTCGTTTATAAAAGTAAAATTCTGCTTAAGGTAAAGATTAAATCAGTATAGTAGGTTTTTTCAAACTATATATATATATATATATATATATATATATATATATATATTATATTTTAATTATTGAAATTAAATAATGGCAATACATATATGTGTGTGTGTTGTGTATTATATCTTATTGTTTCTATATGCATATACAAGGTGTTTCAAAACATGTAGACATAATTCCATTATTAGATTCACCTCACTAAGAAAAAAAAACTTCATAAAATTCAAAAACTATGACCAATATGATCTTGTTTCCGAGATACAACTGTATTTGTATCTTATCAGTTGTTTACTTGCCTTTAGAGAAAAATTGTTCGATGGATCGATCGTGGAGAACCGATCAATTGACCACCACGATCACCGGTTCTATTAGATCCCATTCGGTCTTATTCAATCCTATTCAACCATATTCGATCCTATTCGGTTTTACTGATCTTGTTGGATCCTATTCGATCCTATTTGGTCCTATTCGATCTTATTCGATCTTATTAGATCCAATTTGATCCAATTCGGTCCTATTTGGTCTTATTCAGTCCTGTATTATCCTATATTTTTACCTATCTTAAGTTTTTTGTCTAAACATTGTTAAACATTTTATGAGGCTGGATAAAAAAATGTTTTTGACAAAATTTGTTTTTTTTTAAGTAAAATAAAATGCCCTTACAAAAATTACAGTTTCTTTTGAGATAATTTTTGAAATAATGAGATTGAAATAATTTTGAAAATATCAACCGTATCAAAAATAAAGAATACTGTTCTATTCGATTCCAAAATCAAACAATTTTTGTTTGAAGCTTTCAAAAAAAATATTTTATGAAGTGTATATATATATATATATAAAATATATTAATTATAAAATTATATAAAACAATGACGCAGTATTCTGAAACACTCCGTATTTTATACCTATATAAATCAATGTTATTAACATATATAAAATCAATACTATAATACAATATAGAGAATAATTAAATCATATATACATATTATAATATGTATATAGATTATCAATATAATTATCACACACACACATACACATACGAATGAATATATAATAGAAAAAAGAGAAAAGTAATTAATTATACTATATATTTTTTATTATAACATTTATTTCATGTAATTTGTTAATAATAGTGATTTCTTGAACTCGCTCTAAATCTTGTAAATTTTATGTCAGTCTTATTGATACTTCAAAAAAAAAAAAAAAAAAATGATTTCTTTCTTTCTATATAAATGTTATTCCATTCCTTTCGCAATCTTTATTTTAAAAATGTATGCCATTATAACCATTCGATCAAGTGCTAAAAGATAAAATACGAGTTATTTCCCAATGTTTAAGAGAAAAATTCTTTTAAAAGAATGATTCTTTTAAAAGAGATAAGATCGAATATATAAAGTCGTTCGAGTCTTTCACTTTCGAATTCTTTCAGAGAGAAGGAGAATTATCCTTCAGACTGACAATAGTGCTCTCGTTGTTGGAGTTGTGTCATCCTTGTGTTAAGGGTTTTCTTCTCGAGTACCTAGAACGTCCCCATTGCAGTTATGCATTAAACATACGACATACGGGGTTGAAGGGAGGGGCGAGAGGGGGTTGAAGCGTGCTCGCATGATACGCGTATGCATACGACAGGTCACCTTCTTCGTCGTTGTTCAAACAGAAATTTTTCATTTTCTCTACGTTCCCAGTCGCATGTGAAATTTCGTTGTGTTTCATAATCATTTTCTCTGTTCAACAAAACAAAGGAAATAAAAAATAGTGAAAAAAGAATCAATAATGTAAAATAAATACATAAAAAAAAAAAAAAAAAAGAAAAAAGAAAAAAAGGAAGATTATATTTTAACGATCAACGGTAAAACCATAATTCAATACAAATAAAGCTAATAATAAATTCATACGAATGGAGGATAAATCAAATAATCCAGTTAGTAACATTATAATTAATAATAACGTTATTAAAAACGAATACCTTTTTTTCTCGCAAAGATAATTGAATGATGAAAAATTGAAGATTATAATTTTAAAAGTTGAGATTAAAAAATAATCCCTATTAAAAAGAACGAAGCATGAAGAATTAATCGGTGTTTCGCTAGGAGCTCGTTATAGACACTTATAAGTATTGTAAGTAAGTTACGAATGAGAGCGATGAAAACGATGGAAGGAACAAGGTTTATTCTCTCTCTCTCTCTCTCTCTCTCTCTCTCTCTCTCTCTCTCTCTCTTCTTGTTTCCTTTTCTCTCTTTCTTTTCTTTTTCTTTTTTCGTCTTTTTTCTTCCGACTCTTAAAAAATGTAGAATGGAGAGTTCGTTGCACTCGGAGATCACAGACATCTCGAACGCATTCGAAACTGGCCTTTCTCGCGTTGTGTTTCTTCACCCTCGGCGTTCTTTTTCCGTCATAAGAGTTGGTATTTACCCGTTATGAGGCGTAGCAAGTTTTCAGGTCAAGAACTTTCAGCAGTTCAACCACCCTTCCTCCTACCTGAGTCAAGCCGATGAAAGTCTTTTTATACCTGTTAACGGGTTCCTGTGTTCCTTAGCTTCGTATAATATATCAAAGGTGCGACAATTTTCGAAATCTTGAAACCTGAAACGCTTTTCTTTGCTACCTTTTAATTAGACTTATATTTTCTTAGAAAAATTTTTCAAACAACGTACGTACAATGTTCGTACAAGATTACTAATAATACGTCATCGTATTCATCAAATCTAACGTAGTGTCATTAAATTTCCATGCGATTTAATATACGAATATAATTCTTACAAAAGACAATGGCAATTTGTGAAATATTTCACCTTAGTAATTTATTCAATTGTTCTATTTTAACGAGGGCAATTCATTCCCCCTTCATTTTTCTCCCTTTCTATCCTTTCAAAGAAATCTCTCACTGTGCTTTAAAAAATTACTTCCACGTAAGAGTACTGCATAAAAGAAAATGAAACTGAAACAAAATGAATAACCATCGAGCGAACCTAGAAATATAAAAAAAAAAAAAAATGTGTTCAGCAAAAATATCGTTATCTAACTTCGTTCAATACCAATCGAAATGTATGAGCTATAAGAGGTTATATCCACTTAGAAAGTTCAAACAAAATTGATTTATCAAAAATATTTTTATTCGATAATATTATCCTTTAAGAATATTTTTTTGAAAATTTCATTAGGAAATTTCAAAAATTAATAAAGTTCCAGCCGTTTGTAATTGATCCTACCGAGCTCGATATTATATGTACTTTAAACTTTAAATATTATTTTCTCTGAAAAACTATTTTTCGAATAGTTGCCGATGATATTTTGAAAATTACCGAGTTGAACCGAGTTGAACGAAATTTGATTATTTTTCATCATTTAGTATTTGTTACGCGATAAGAACCAGGATATTTTTTCATCTTAATCATTAAAAAATTACTGAAACTTTTTCTCGAAAATCGTATAGTAAATTCAATTACTCCTCTTTTTTCATTAAACGACAATATTAAAAATTGACTTGAAGGATTCTTTTTTTTAATATACTTTGAGGGCTTTTTGATAATACCCTGAGGAGATATTATTGGTACCGCAAACACCGTATAAAAACACTCGGCTTGATTCGACATCGATAACTCCAAGAAGATAATTGATTTTTTTAATCTTTTCGTTGGAAAATATTCCTCGAAATACACACTAGCACAAGTATTTAATGATTTTATATTAATAAAATAAATAACATCCAAGAAAAAAAAAATCATAAAAATTATCCTCTCTTTTTTGGAATCGTCTAGATCAACAAGCGTAAACTTATAAGAAACGTAAAAAAAAAAAAAAAAAAAAAAATTAAAGGAGTCTTCCGTTACGCGTAATTTCCTAAATTACCTCGTCAATGTCCTCTATTACGAAATTAAACGCGATGGCGAATTTCAGAGTATTTCACGAATACTGAACGCATACCTACAATTATTTATCCTCAGACGATATCAGACAATTACATCGAGGGATTTTGGTGAGATAGTTGGAGTGTGAGGGTAAGAGGGTGGAAATGGAATCCAGTGACGTCGCCGCTCTATTAAGCCAGATCGCGGAATTCCGCATTGCGATTGGCACCACGTCGTATAGCGTTTAATGGGAAAAGTTACATACTGCAAGCATTCACTAAATTCTCAAGACGTTACTTCATCTATCGAAAAGATAGAGAAGAGAAACGTACGTACTCTTTTGTGTAGATAGAAAATCGAATTTATCGAGGACTTTCCTAACACCTTCCCTCCTCACATCCCCACCATTCATGTTACCACCATCACCAACACTAACAGCATCACCATCAGCATCTATCCTTCTCCCACCGTTTACTCGTCTCGATAAGTTCTTGATACTCGCGAGGAAGTCGGAAATATTCGACGCTATAACGACGTGTGGATTTGGTTCGATATTCTCGAGTAGATATTATTTCCGTGAATGGATCATCGACAATCAGATAGAATCCATTTTCTCATTGAATTATTGTCATATATAGCATCGGATCGATAACGTTGAACCTTTTAACATCGAACACTTCTATACGCATTAACGGAAGCCATTAGATAAATTATTATACAGATCTTTTATACGAATAAGTTTAAGAGAATAGAGACGTATTTATACAGTTTGTTTCAATCAACGATCTTTTCATGATATATCAAATAAATTCAACGATTTTTGTTTGATATATTCAACAAAAATTCAAATCATTCACAAACGTAAATAATTTATCTAAAATTTAAAAGGGAATAAATTCTATTTACTTTTTAAATAGGATATATTTTCGAACGTGTACACGCATATTAATTTATATATAATACTAATTCGTTAAATTGATGATTTCTTTTTCTTTTTTTCTTTTTTTTTTTTTTTTTTGTATAATTCCATATATTACTATATATTTTAATATATCTAACGAAATAATATACGCGTATCAACATACGCAGATAGATACAAAACGGGAATATGAATAATAATTTGTGTAAAAATTAATCATCGTCAAAATATATTGCATAGAATCTAAATAAATGATATATAATATAACGGACGATGAATAAAATACGTCAAGTATATAGATGCAAAAGAGGAATATGAATAATAACAATCTGTGTAAAAATTAATCAACGTCAAAAAATCTCGCATAGAATTTCAATAGATGATATGTAAAATATTAAGTGATGAATAGTACGGATATGAGTCAATACAGAAAATTTAATTTTCTAACAAACACGGGTACTTGATATTTATTACTATAATTTTACGATTTAATTGATTATAAAAATGTTTACAATTTTTATCCAATTAATAATAATCTTACTTTTAACTGAATCGTAATAAAACAAAAAGAAAGATATTATCGTACACATAATTCGATATGAAAAAAAAAAAAAAAAACAAAAAATCGATAGAAATCTACTACCACTCTGCTACGACCTAATTACGACTGTCGAGTTCAATGAAACCAAAGGATAAGGTCGCAGAGGACATTAACAGCGATCACATTGCCACATGATAATTCACGATAAACATTCATTTGGATATTTCCGAATGAAATATTCTACATTATCGATTTGAAACAAGAAATCTAGTTTTTTCAACGAAAGTGTACAATTTATTTGATGATTAGAAGCAACGATTTTTCTTATGACAATAATCTAAGATATAAAATATTTGAATTTTTTTTTACGTATATCGTATATAAAATATAAAACCTTTTATCCATCTCGTAACGTATTAATAAAATATTTCTTGCACGTGCAATTTGATTTCTACGAATATGATCGTCTGTCAATGAGCAATCATCGATTCTCTGATTGAAATGATGATTCCAGTTTTACAAGTTAGATATTTATGACAGAATAATATTCTTTCCATCTCTCTCTCTCTCTCTCTCTCTCTCTCTCTCTCTCTCTCTCTCTCTCTCTCTCTTCTCTCTTTACACGATCGATCAAAACGAACGAACGTTTTCCATCGGAATTCGTTAAGTTTATATTATTTGTTATCCGTCAAGCCAACGGTGACTTGAATAGAAAACCCGAGGTCTCGACTTCTCGTTTTCCAATTTTGCATATCTCAATGCTTGCAACGATGTCGGGCTACCTTATCGTTTTCCATTTAATGTAAACCGCTTAAAAAAGGAACGCGCTCGCGCGAAACCGTTATTTATGTGAGTGAATTTTAGGTACATTCCGTAGATAGTCAAATAAAAACACGTTTTGTTTTCAGATTTTCTTCGAACCGAAAGGAATATATACTATTTCGATATATTCTTCGATAAGCTTATTCCAATAAAAAAAGAAAAAAAAAATAAAAAAAAAAAACAATTACTCTTGGTAGTATAATATTTATAAACGAATTGAATACAGGATTATTAAGGAAGTTTTATATATGCAGGTAAAAGATGCTTTCAATTCGTCGTTGTTTTATTCAAACGTTGAATAAATTAATATCGATAATAATAATAATCATTCACGTTACATACATTTCTTATTTTCTTTTATATTCTTCTCACATTATTAATGTTTCATTTTCATCAATTAGTCTCGATTGATTTGTAATTCATTGAATACGCTAATACAATAAATAGGAATCGTTGGTATATTTTTTTTTTCTTTTTCTTCGATCGACATGCATCTATTTTTTATTTTTATTTTTTTCCTAGAATTATTTAAATATACTTTTTTTTACTTTGTAGATACATACATATATACATATATATATATATAAAATGTATTAATTAAATGACGTTTTAAAAGAATTGAAAAAAAGACGATACTATTCTAATCTCTCTAAAATAATAAAAAATAAAAGAAGATAACAATGAAAATATTTTCCAATCCAATTTCATTCTCTCGTGGAACGACTAACGCTTCAAATTTTAAATACCTTCTGTCTCTTAAAGACGTCAGACTAATTGAGTCGGAGATTTTGACATCATTTAAAAATAAAAATGAAAAGTAAGCTCGGTTGACCCATATATTTCCAACATTCCATCGAACGATAGATATAATCAAGATATTGCAGAAGATAAATGCCGGTAACGACCGGATAAGGAATCGTTCGAAGATTCTTTAATGTAACTCCAAGTCCATTTACGCTTTTGAAAGGCAATAACGTCATTACCAGAAAAGGGAGAGGAAATGTTCCGTAAACGTTTCGATATCTCTCCTTTTCTTCGTACGGTCATCTCCCAATTCTCTTCACCTCCCCTTTCCCGCTACTACCTCTCTCATTTCCGACCCTTCTCTTTCGCAGCACGATCACAGGAATCGTAGGAACTACCTTGTCTCATCTCATTTCAATGGACCTTTTCGTGTCTCCTCGTAAGATAATGATTGCTTTTCTCAAACCCCTCCGATTGTTTGCCAAAAGAATCCAGTCACCCCTGAGTCTCCACCCCATCTAAAACCCGATGTTCGACGAAATTGTTCGTTGATAACGTTCTTCTCTCTTCCTCTTATTGGTCTTGAACTATTCCGAAGAGAAAAGTAGAAAAAAAACAGTCCAATGTAAAAGCGAAGCCTATCCTTGGTCCCATCCACTTTTCTTTTCCCCGATGAATATCTCAAGACGTGGATTCGTTCTTTCTCGAACGGACGAACGGCTTTTCAAGAATTTGAAAGTCGAACGAAATCGTAGGAACGCTTTTGTGGAACGAGTCGTAGTGAAAATAGAGTAAGAGTGTTATCCGTCTCGAAGAAATTTGTCTATCCCCGGTATTTTATCCGATCGTAGGGAATGAGCTTCGAAAGGAAACCGATCGATCGATCGATCGATCGATCGTATCTACATATAGTTCTTTATTTTCGTCTCGATAAAAATTGAAATAAGTTGATACAAAGCGTACTTTGTCATTGTCAATCATAGGTGGTAATGATCAATTACGTTTCACTTTGTCTATTTAATTGGTATCAATTATTCGTCGATAATGTCGATAATTATATTTATACGCAAGGTATACTCTCTTTTGTATTATCGTCACAAAAATTGTTAATTAAACGGCGAACACGAAAACAAATGGCGTTATCGATCGAATCGTGCATTATACGAAATAAGGTATTACAACGTATACGTGTATCGACAATATACAAAGCGTTCTTGATCGTGCCATAATCCTCGCCATAATTCCGTACACACTCATGCAAATTTAATTGAACATGCTACTGCAATTTACGTAATTATTGAAATGGCCGTACGTAATCAATAACATGAACATTTGAAATCTCTCGGTAATGCGTTTCCCCTTCGTTGAATTTTATCGATCTAAAATATAAACGGTAAAAATATTTTATCATAAATTTTACAGTCAACTATAATATAATATTATCAATTAACAGAAATCTGTCCAACATTCATTTTCAAATATTACGGATGGGAGCTCTTTCCGGTTGACCGCTAAATCGGAAACATTTCTCCTCGGGCGAATCGTCTCCACAGTGGCGACCAACTCACCACGCTTAATGATTTTGCAAGCACGAATACATATATGTACCATGGCATTTAACTTAACCATCCAAAATAACTCCTAAATCTGTTACAACTATTCTACAAATGTTCTGGAGAGAGAGAAAGAGATAGAGAGAGAGAGAGAGAGAGAGAGAGAGAAATCATATTTATAAAATACAAACAATATGAAAAAAGAAACGCTCTCCAATCATTTCTATTAATCCTGAAGAATTTATTTAGAATAATTCATATCGGCCTATATTTAATCTAACAATTAACAAACCATTCTTAGGTAAATATAATAATCGTCATAATACCAACATCAAATAATGTCCATTCACGAATAACGTATTTAACTCTCTCTCTCTCTCTCTCTTTCTCTCTCTCTCTCTCTCTCTCTCTCTCTCTCTCTCTCTCTCTCTCTTTGTTTGCTTTCAATAACATGCATTTCACGATGGTAAATTAAATTAGTGGAAGGTTTAATGTACTGGGCGTGCATGCACGCGCGAGCACAACGGTGTATACACTTACGACAAAGTGACACGCTTGGATGTAGTTCGAACGAAATTTCGAACGAAGTTCTAACAAACTCGATGCATTGTCCATATTAAAATACGACTTTTGATTTGAATGAAGTTGAGAAAAACGAGAAAAATATAGAGATATATATATATACGTGTGTATATGTGTATGTGTATATACCAATATTATATACATATATCTTATAGTTAATTAGAAATATTTGTATAAACTTCGAATGAATATTATATATCCGAGCCGAAACGAACCCGTTTACGTATATTTGAACATCGTTGTAATAAAATTTCAAGCCATTGTCACATTTTTTTCATTTTAACAACGTAACTCTACATAAAAGCGCCATTTCAACGAGGAATATTTTCAAAGGGCTTTATCGCAATGTAAATATGAAGGGGTTAAACTAATTTGTTCCCACCATTTTCAACGTGGCACGGGTACGATATTCCATGAATACTGAACACATTGGCTTCCCCGTCAAGTACACCGTGCATATGCATCGATTTAAATGCACTGAGATCATAGCTTCGCTTGTATTATACAATATATACCTAAAACACAATACCGTTTCTTAAGAAGGGCTTTCATTGGTAGATAGAATAGGTAGAGTCGAATCATCCTATTGTTCAACGTTGAACATCGAGTTCCAATTCCATGAGATCCTTGTTTGCCGATATTTATTTGACCAATTGGAATCATATTGGAAAGAACACGATGAAATTCAAATTTGCCGCCTGTGTAATCTTATCGGCGTTATATTCAGCGCGGGATATTCAAATTTACGTCAAACGTGACAGGAAAATCCGAAGGAATCCCATCGTCTCTTATGATACCTATAACGTCATCCTTGACAAGTATGAAACGTTGAAGAAAGACGTCTCTCGATTTATTCGAGATGAAACGGCGCGAGCCGTTTATCTCATAGGAAAATATTTCGCAATCCGTTAAACGTTTCTCCGGCTACACCGGTCAACGAAGAAATTCATCAATTTCGTTCTTGCCAGTCCGGCACAATCCTATTCTATAAATCTTGCCTATCTCGGCTCGTCGTAGTTCGTTGATTTACACGATTGAAGTACGTTTCTGGACGTTCGACCGTACGTTGAATGAACTTCTACAGGAAAATCTACGACTCCGTTGATCGTACATTCGTTGTCGAAGCTTCGACTCGATATTTGTTTACCAACATTAATTTTTAAAAGAATTGTTTAATTTAAAAGTGTATGCATTTATATTTGCATTACATGTAGTATCGATTTATAAGAAATTAATTATTATAAACGTTGTTTGTAAATCAAATGTTTTATAACAAATAATCATTTTGTGTTGATACATACATGGATCTCGCTTGTAGTTTTAATTTATGAAAAATCCATTAAAAATTATTTGCACGAAATTTTTTATAAAAAGAAAAAAAAAGATTGTTAAATAGTTGTTATAAATGTGAACAAAAATAGAACAAAATTTACCATTTAGAATGGTATGTATTTGAAATCTCTAGTACTTTTAATTCCAGAGATGTCTACACTAATCCACTGACCTGTATAATTTCTTTAAAAAGCCATTGATACGGTAACATACATAAATTCATGAAAATGCATACGTACTCGCACATCTGAGCGATATAAATAATTCTTTTCTTTCATACGCTAATGCATTATATAAAATATGAATGATGATATTTCGTAAACGATATCTTTGGAACTAAAAATCGTAGAAGCATAAAAGAAAAATCATTTGAAAGAAAACAAATGTCCTCTTTTATCTATCTACTTAGATATTATCAATATAATACAGTTCATTTCGTTAATATCTTTTAAACGTGCATCTCGTAAATTTACTCGTATTCGAGAGTACTTCAAAATCGATTTTGTTTTAAATCAATACTTTTACGTACATATCGTTATATAAAATATACTACTAATAATAATAGAAACGTGTTTTTAATTGTAATACACAATTTAATTGTTTCATTTAAAATAAAGTATGCGTCATATTTCTTTTTTTTT
>NC_057687.1:4079615-4094737 GCF_014466175.1 Vespula pensylvanica | reverse complement strand
TTTTTTTCTATTCTTGCCATAGACAGCCAAGACACGCAGTAGTATTACTCAATCATTTCTGAAAGCAAGTCATACTGTTATACAAAGAACAATCGATAATTCCCTGAGTATTTTACGTTATATCTAGTGAAAAGAGTGATCGAGTGTACGGAAAACGTCACCACATAGGATACATAGAATTATTGGATAGTTTAATCGCATAACGTCTGGTGAGTTGTTCGTATTAATGATATGAACATGGTTAAATTCTCTTCCATTAATATTGTCTATGTCGACGAGTAGTAATTATAAGTACTTAAATGTAAAGCACCTAAAACTATGTTCACTCGAAAACGTTTATGTCCCTCGAAATCACGAAATACTGAAAGTAAACTCGTCGCGAATTTCTTTCGTTCTACTCGTTCTCCATAATATTTCTAAGAGAATGTTTCTAAAAAAAAGAAATTTTAGCTTTACTTTTTTATTTTATATTCCTACGTTATTGGGAATTGTTAATTGCGTGACTCTTAAAAAATGTTGTTATTTACATAAAGTGTATAATATGAATGTACGATAACACCATTCGAAAATAAACTAATAAATTTTAACAATGATGAAACGAATAAAGAAAAGAAATAATCGATTAATAAATATATTAGAAATATAAAAGAAATATATGTATTCTACCTACTTACTAATAAATTCATACAACTTTGTAGCGAACTTTGTTTGTTTGAGGAAAATAGAAAATAATAATTTTAATTTAAAAAGTTTTAATACTTTGAATATTTAATCTTTCGTTGTGATATATTACTTTCTTCAAAGATTGTTTTTAATCATTGAAAACTTTCGTCATCTAAATATTTATATAAATCACGAACATCTTTTTCCTTTTTTTTAATTTACTTGTACAAAATGAAAATTTAATGGTATTTTAATTCTTCTGTATCGTACCGATTTTTCCGTAGATAGATGCAGTTGAATCTAAAACAATATGATGTAAAGATGTTCCCATTTGTTGATAGATTTATTTTATTTTACAATAGAGACTGTATTTTGAACATTGACTGTATTCCCTTTTGCCTTCTAAAAGATTTTTGTAAAATATATTTTTCTATTCCTCCTCTCTAAATTGTTATCATGTATTCATTCATACATACTTTAAACGGCGACGACTAAATAAATTTGACGTTCGATCATTGCTCTTAAATATAGTAAAACGAGTGAAGTATTATTTATTTTCTTTAAATAAAACTCGAGCGGACAAAATCGAGTTGCCGAAAAACGTAACGGAGGCCAACCGAACACAAGTGAAGAAAAAGCACTGTATTTATCTCAATTGTTAGAGAATATCGAGATAAACTTTTATGGAAACATTTTTGGACATATGACAGTTAGTTAAAGATAATTCATCGAAAAAGAGACCATAGATCTATACACCATTTTTCGAGAAACGTCCCCAATTGTAAAATCGTTGTTCGAAAATTCATAACTGAAAAAACAGCGAGTTGACGGATGAAAAATTCCAAGAACATGTGTATAGATACCTGTTGCCGATGAAATCCAATACGTCAAAAGTCTCTCTCGTTCTCTTTTTTTTTCCTTTTTCTTTTTTTTTCCCACCCTTATTTCGATAAAAGATACCATTTACGAAGTATATTTAACAAAGGAAAATAATCGTACACGAGAATAATTTTCTCTCGTTCGAAACTCAAATTCTACACATTTAACTTTAGTAACAATATTCTATCGGTACGATGAATACAAATAAAGAGGAAAGAAAAAAGAAGTAAAAAATAAAAAGATACGTTTGTAAAAATACGAACACTCTCTCTCTCTCTCTCTTTCTCTCTCTTTCTCTCTCTCTCTGTCTCTCTCTCTTTCTCTCTCTCATCTTTCATATCCATCAATTTCAAATCATCGTGACCTACATACGTCAATTTCTACACCTCTCCCCTACTTCCCACCCCTCCCCCCAATACTTCTCAAAAGATATTTCATTTTCAGATGTTCCCACGTGAAGTTTACTCGACAAAAATTTTTCATTCAAAGAATAAACGAAACTCACGAGATAGTAGATGTAACTTCTAAGCCGATTTCGTTGCAGACGCCTTTCTTACGCCTTTTCTCGCGTGAAACGTCGACTTATCCATCCTCACTGTACACGAACGAAACACCGTACACGAACGAAAATCAATAAAAAATTTCATGTCCCGTCGGTTTCGAGAGCGTTACTATTTTTCGAGCGAGTTGCGTAGAACACATTTATCACTCAACGTATACGTCCGGATCGTTTGTAACCTTCTGAAAAATGACAGCCTGTTACTAGGAACTCTTTGAAATCGACCTATAAAAGCAATTTGCGTAAAGAACATTACAATGTTCTCGATGGTTTCTTAAGAATTTACAAAATCCTACGATGTTCTATAATAAAAATCCATATTAGACAATGACAAAGATTGGAATGAATATTCTTTTCAATACGTATATATATCGTTAAAATTCTCTTGGATTTCTTACTTTGAATTCTGGTTTGAAAAGTTTTAGAAATCATTAAATTCGCTCGAATGATATATCCAAGGTCGTATCGACAACTTCAGATACCAATTACTAACATTAGAAAACTACTTGCAATTACGAGCGAAGCAAAAATTGCGCATACAATTTTTTTTTCCTCGTCGTTTTGTAATTCGCAGAAGAGTTCGTTTTTTCAAACGGGAAAAATATGAGAAACGTAAAAATACGAAATTCAATTCTCTTGCTCTTTTCACTTGGAGAGATCCTTCCCATTCTGAAAAGTTAGATAGTTTGGCTTTAAAATTCGTCGACGAGTTCGAGTATAGAGAAGAAAAAAAAACACACGCGAAAACCAAAAAAGAAAACAAAAAACGTGAAGAAATAAAAAATATATAATATCGGGAACAAAATTGTGGTCGATCGTTTATCGTTATTTCGTTTGTGCTTGTATGCACTACCAAAGTGCCCATTGGAAAATTTTCCATTCGACGATATTATTTAAATCGGCTTCAATATCGATGATCCAACAGCGAGTTTGTCGATTTACACGACTGCAGATCGTGTCGTCGATGCAGAGAGGCGTGGTGGAAAGTCAGCTACCGTGTAAAATACACAAGAATTGTTATTCCTATCTATAATGGTGATCGTCGAACTGGCATACTCGCAAAATAACGTCGATAAAATCTAATAATTAAAATTAAACAATGTCTATATCTACTTCCATGCTAAATCAAGCAAGTATTGGTATCCTGATTGGAAATTAGCAAATCAATACTTATCGTTTATTACAAGTCCGATCAAAAATAATATCGTAAACAGTGATCTCTTCCATGATTTTCCAACGATCGAATTGTTTTTAATTTTACTGAAAGAATATTTGGCAAAGGAAATGCGAATAATACTTCGCTGATAAATTAGAGTAATAATTATTTTGTTAGTGAAAAAAAGAAAACGTAATATCATCGATGGAGATTCGATTTCCACTGTTTATCGAGATATTCAAAGATAAAACGAAAAATGATTTATCCACTCGTGTAATTCGTTTGAAACAATATAAAAATGAAATTCCTTTGTCAGATAAAGCAAAAGTATTCGAGGGAACAACGGCACGCGTTCTTCATATTATTTTTCTCGTTCAATCGGTCATTAAGAGAAATTCGAAAGGTTTCACTCGATTTCCTCGAGGGATGGTGATTTAGAAAATTTACAAGATGGAGGGTTCCTGTTGCCGAAAGTTCCTACCGAATAATGCTTAAATATGTACTTGGCAGAAAAATTGCTCAATTAAATTCGTGAGTGGCTAATGAGTAGGTAGGCAGTAATACTAGGTAGTAGTAGGTAGTAGTAAGTAGTAATAGTAGTAGTAGTAATAGCAGTAGTAGTTCATTTTCAGTTTGGAGCCTACGGAACAGTCAGTCGGTTCTGTACTATAGCCTTGTCTTATTTTAGTGGAAGTGTCAAGAACTTTCAAAAAGATTGCTGAGTAAAAAAAGACGCCGGAACCGTACAAAGCGAAAAGAAAGCGACTTGCACAAGAGAGTCAGCCACTAGGGAGACTTAAACTGGAATGTACTTCTGACGTTTGTAGTAGCTCGAGCGGTTGCTCGGTCTAACTGCGCGATTATATTTGATGGATCGAGAGAATCGAAGAGAGAGAAAAAAAGAAAAGGAAAAAGAAAACGTAGGCTAAAAACGTATTTGAAAAATCGTTCTACAGAATAACTTTTTCCGTAAAAGAGTAGATCAAGTTTTAATGCTGGATCTCGAAAGACAGTCAAGTTTAAAATGAAAAGAGAAAGATTGTCTCGTAAAAAGTGCCAAGTATCACACCAAACGTTACTATAAAATACAAAGAATAACTAATTTTGTAAGAAACGAACAAAATCCGATGGCACCGATCGATCGTGACCTCGTAAAATTTATTGAATCGTAACGTTCGTAGGTGCAGTTAAGTAATCGTGCATTTATGCGTGCACGGTGATAAGAAAAGAGGAAACGTTTCGAACGACTTGATATTAAAATTTAAAAATTGTTGTTTACTAACGGATCGTTAAGGAAACGGATATAACTCGAAAATATGCGGGCTGTCTAACTTTTGATTTACATTATATGTAATAATACAATTATCGAAATTTATAAATATTTCCTTTTTTCTAACATCCCAACGAATGATCTCTACGATATCCTATATAAATATTTTTCAAATATATTTCCAATAACCATTTAAAATTTCGTATTATTTATTTTATTAAAACGCGAGAGAACGGTACGAAAGAAAGAGAAAGAGAGAGAGAGAGAGAGAGAGAGAGAGAGAGAGAGACAAAAAGTAAGAAAATTTCTGAAACTACGTATCCGATATCGGCATCCCTAAAAAAGAGCTCATTTTGTCGGATAAGCACTCTCTGTCGCTGACGCATAAGATCTTGCACGGGAAGACATAAGAGAAGAGTTTTATCATTTTTAAAATACCTACGGCGTGTATACATAACTCCCGTAATATATCCTTAATGTGATCCGGACCGACATTACAGCGGGATGTTTTACATTAAGGTCGTCCACCGTACTTATACAGTACCTTATCTCTCTGTCTCTTTCTCTCTTGCCTTCCCGCTGGGGAACAATAGAGTATTAGTTTTGCTACGGATACATACTATATAATAGTCACTAAGAAAATCACAGGAGAATGAAATTAGGTGCGTAAAAAAGACAAGCAATAACTTCCATGTTTAATCCTATCGCGTGAAAAACAAATAATGTACATATAATGTAAGAATGTAAGAATTCAAAAAGAGCAATTAAAAATTCTTTAAAGTGTAAAACTAATTCGTTCATCTATTTATTTTTGCGATATAAACATGAAAATATTAAACAACAAAATGTAAAGTGCGCGAGTTGGAAATTTTTTTTTCCTTTTTCCTGTTTTTCCTTTTCTCTTTTTCCTTTTTTCTTTTTTCTTTTTTTTTTTTTTTTTTTTTTTTATTCAACACCTGCGCGCGTAAACACGGAAAATTTCATGAAATTTTATCCGTTACAAGTGCAAAATTTTCATCGACGTCGATGACAGAACGATCGGCGAAGTATGTTGGAAAAAGAAGAAAATATTTTTTAAAAAAATCCACAAAACGCGAATATGTTTTATTACATTTTTCTCTTCCTTTTTACACGCGCGATACGATTAAAATTTTCGACATTGCTGCATTTTCAGTTCGCAGGCTATACAAAAAGCTCGTTGTTCGAACATCGAATCGAACGGAAAAAGATATCTTTTATTTTTAGATTTATCGGTTAATTTTTTTCTAAAATACGAAATACCGTAACAACGAAGCGAAGAATCACTAACTCGACAATAACATACGCGTACTCTTCGAGTTTCTCAAAGTTGCTTAGGAATGAACTAAATGAAAAAGTTAGTTTCCCTCATCGGAGCGAACCCAAGTCTTCACGATAGCATGCATTACTTTTCACTTCAAACTTTCTCTCTTCTCTTTTCTCTTTATTTGTCTTTTTCTTTTTTTATTATTACTTTCTTTTTTTATTTATTTATACTCCGTACATCGCTACGATAAACAATCGTCGTTTTCGGCTCTCTCCTCTTCATTACTTTTCTTTGCTCGTCTGATTTTATTAAAAAACAAAAAAAAAAATCTCGTTCGTGTTTCAGACACGAGAGGAAGATTGCTTTCGCATCGATGTATAGAAAATAAAAGGACAAAAAATTTTTCAAAAAGTATAGAAAGACAAAGAAAAAATATTTATCAAGAAAATGAAAAAGAAAAAGAAAACGAAAAAAGAACGAGTACGCAAAATTGCCTGCTGCTCTTTTGAACGTCTCGAGGATATTTAATTTCGAGAAACAAGAGAAGGAAAGCGTTTGTAAATTAACGAATGGTAGACATGGGCGGTAGAACCGCGTGGAAGGAAAATAATTTCGTTAAAAACTTACTCGCACAGACGCCCTCGTCCACTTCCCGCGTGTGAGGCAGTAGATTTTTGATTACACACTGGAGCCCGACCGCGCAGCTTCCGGAAAAGCCGAAAAGACCCCCGCATGGTTCACCTTCAACGCGCGCGCATACTTTGCAACATCTGGAAAATACATACACAGAGAGAAAGAGAGAGAGAGAGAAAGAAAGACACATAAAATGTATAATTTTATTTTTGTCGTGTATAGCTCGTATATATGTAAGTATGTATGTCGAAGGGGAAGGATATCTCGGACTTTGCCCGGTTGTTTTCTCTGGGAACAAAATAATAAAAAAAAAGAAAAGAAATGTGGGTAACAAGTTTCAAGTTATTGTTTTCTTAATTCGTACTTTTGAGCTTGTTCGTGTATTTACATAAAAACATATTTAAAAATGAAATCAAATTGAATTTAATTAACCCGCTATTCTCCCTCAATTCTTATGAACGTTTAAACTAATTTTATTTATATTTGTTAATATTCGTCTATATTTGTTAATAAGAACTATGAGAATGATCGATCGATGATGAAATATTTCCTAAAATTTTGTCGAAAAAATTAAGAGATAATATTTATTAATCGTTAAACAATGAATGTAATTCTTATATCGTTTTTATTCAAATATTCATTCCGTTGTTTGAGCAAATTTTCTAAAACTTCTGATTCATCTATCGCGTGATTTACATCGATTTGACGTATCCTTGAGAGAAGAAAAGAACCATAAAATCGTCGTTCGTGATAGGAGAAGATGGAACAAACAACGAATACGTGTAACTTGGTTGTTTCCGTTCGAACCGAACCTAAAGTTTTGCTCTTTCTCACCGAAAGAAGATTCTATGAGTTAAAAACCAAAAAAAAAAAAAAAAGAAAAGAAAAAGAGAGAAAAAGTTTACTCAGGAGTAAAAAGCGCTAACGTGTTATAGGCCAACCAAACGTAGGAAAAAGTTTCAATTTCCCGCCCCTTTGAACAAAGTAAATTACAAACATTCCATAAGAAACCAAATCCGATTCTAATTCGATAGAGACGTTGACAAAAGTGAAATAATTTTCAATCGAGTTTCGTAATTCAAACACCATGAGAAGACGATTGGAGTCAACATAATAGACGTTACACGTTAAACATTTTCCAATAAATTCCTGATACTGTGAATGCCCGTACAATCTCATTTCGTGCCTGACGACAATCTGTCCTCTCTTTCTCTCCCATTCCTTTTCTACTCTACCTAGGGAATCTATTCCCTTTTGTTCTATATACAGAATGTCCCAAAACTCATAATTGATTATTGAGGGAACGATAGAGGGTAAAATTTTCAGACGAAAGTTTCTCTGTCACTTTCCTCCTCGGTCATTATCGAAACTTTGGAACACCTTGTATAACATCATTATTTAACAAAAAAAAAAAAATGAATATAGAGGAAATTTGACGATACGAGGAAAAAATTCGATTGAATTTTCGTTGGAAAATAACGAGAGAAAAAGTTGTATGTGCTTATGCGCGTGTGTATGTACATGGGTGCGAGTGTGTAAAAGAGAGAGAAAGAGAGAAAGTAATAATGTTTTAAACGATTTTAAATTTTCCGTAATGGAAGAAACGAAGCTCGTATAATGAGTTGCGCTATATCAACGAATCGTTATTTGAATAGTAGAGAAATTACAATTTCTATTTGCTATCTCATAAGTTTTCCGACCATTTTTCGATTTAGTCGTATAAATAATGTCCAGTATTAAATATCTCCGGTGTTAAACTAACTGAACTTGAACGTTGATATTTTTCTATTTTCGTGAAGATATAAAAATTTGTATTTGAAGTAATCTATTTCGTCTAATTGATTTATTTATCTTCTTCTGTGAATAAAACTATCAAATAAATTTCGTTTCCCTCAGTAGTATAGATCGAACGGAATTGAATGAATACTGAACAAAATAAAATATTAATTTACAAAAATAATTAATAAATTCAAAAAATAATTTGTTTCTAAGCGTAGACTAGATCACTTGGATTTCTATGATTTATACGTATCCAACGCAAAATTATGTTTTGAGTGAAATTACTAGATCAAACTATAAAAATGTATTACAAAGGTAATATATTATTAACGTAATCAAACGTTACGTTTGTATTCTCGTTACATTAATCTCTGTATTCAACACAGTAAACACGTAGAAACGAATCCGTTCTTTCTCAAGTTGTCATCGAGATACGATCACAAACGCGAGAATTTCTCGAAGATAGAACGTGGAAAGCATCGACTAGAATTTATCTACGAGAGAGAAGAGAGAGAAGGAAGAGGTGTTAAAGGAGGTGTACGTTCTCGTAGGTCGGCGAAGAGAAATGATGAGAAATAAGCTTGGCTGAGTACGAAGCTTCTCGCGATATTCTGTTGTTCCTTTTGAAATTCAATTTCGAGCTATTCGAATCAGCATAACCATATAAAATGTCGATTGCAAGTATAACCACGTAGATATACCTACACACGTAACATACAGGCAGAATTTTATAAAGATTACTCTCCTTCGAAAGGGAACTATCTCTGTGTACATACACAGATACGTAGATACATACATACATACATATGTATGTACATACATAGATAGATACGTGACGAAATTACTATGGCTAAAATGTTGTATTACGCTCGGTCGTTCGACGTTTTCGTATTTTGTACGATCGTTACGATCTCCTCGTTCCTATTCTCGAACGAGGATGAGCACACAAAAGCTATCGGAATTAACATTTCAAGCTCTCAAGATTTGACCAGCGAACAAAATGTTCCATTCGTGACATGATTTCATTTTATTCGTAATCAATGCAAATGTTTTAACGAGGAAATCTAATTATATTCGAAATAACTCAACCACGATTCATCTTTTCTCTATCATAATACAACGAAATAATAATAACAAATATCCGAAAGGAACCTTTGGCTCTAACATAGTTCGTTAATCAGATGCAGGTTTCATATCTTTACATCATTTCAATTTTACACAATATTCGCATGAGTACGAATACAATAGATCGAGAACGTAAAACTTTTGTACAACTACATCGAGAGGTCGTTCCTGAAATATTTATATATGTATATATATATATGTGTGTGTGTGTATGTTAGCAATGAAGATTAAATAAAAATAAATAAAATTAAAAGGAAGAAAAGAGAGAAGGGAAAAAGTGATAAACAAAAAAACAAATGTGATTTTAGTTGACAGAAAGAAGGGTGAGAAGGAAAAGGGGAGGAAGAGGGGATGGAAGGTAGAAGGAATGTACGATTTTAAAATCGATTCCAAGCTTCTTCTGAGTTGCGTATAAATTTATCAACGACATTGAATTTGCGATCTCGATAAA
This sequence comes from Vespula pensylvanica, assembly GCF_014466175.1. Taxonomy (NCBI): domain Eukaryota; kingdom Metazoa; phylum Arthropoda; class Insecta; order Hymenoptera; family Vespidae; genus Vespula; species Vespula pensylvanica. The sequence continues at coordinate 4,084,937 of NC_057687.1, read as the reverse complement.
AACGAACGGGACGAACGACAAGCTATTAAGAAAGTTTTCGAATCGAAATGCAATTTTCGATAAATTAAGCGAAATTAAAAGTTTAAATGGATATTGGTCCAGAGGTAGGGAACGAGGATGAGGAGTGTGTCAGAGTGTCGGAGTGGGAACAATGATGAACAGGATTCTATATCGTAGAGTCAGCAGATCGATGGTTTTCGTTCCTCGTTCAACGGAAGCTGGCAATAACGAGCCACGTCATGATTCACGAATCAATCCGAAATCCCAATCTCCTACGATTTTTATTCGATTCTCTCTCTCTCTCTCTCTCTCTCTCTCTCTTTCTCACTTCCTCTCCCCTCTCTGTCCCTCTCTCCATCTCTCTTTGGATCGATCAGATCTATCGGACATACGGCTCTCGCCACTCGAAAAGCAATTACGTTCAAATTGTTCACCTTACAAGTAACTTCCTCCCGTTTCAAGTGGACCGCTCTCGTTCTCGCGTGCAATTTCAAAGAGCGCGAAGAAAAAGGGTCGCTTCGAACGAGAGAAGAAAAGAGAAGAGGGTGAGTTAGGAAGATACGATGGAAAGAGAGTTTCGTCGCGTCAAAGCGAGTTAACAACGATGATATTTCGTAATTGCTCATCGCTTAATTTCCATCGAAATCTCGTCAATTTCATCCGGAATACGTAAAAAAGAAATATCGAGCGTTTCCGATTGGAGTAACGATTACGAAAGTCTTTTACAATCGTCGAATTTTCTTATTTATCTTTTTTAAAAATATCGAATGAAAAAATTCCACGATTCACTCTTTCTCTCTCTATGTATACATGTACCTATATATGTATGTGTATATATATATATATATATATATATATATATAATGAAAAAATTCGAGAGTAAGAAAGAAAAAAACACGTATGGAATAATTCAAATGAAACAAAGAAGTTTAGGATTATCCTGAAAAATTATTTACATGTATACTACTGTCTATAAATCTTTTTCAAAATCGACATACTCTGCAAGTCAAAGCAAGGCAAAAACTAAATAAATAAGTCAAAGAAAGATGTTTCGTGTTGGACATCGCATCGAGATCGTTGATGTAACCGAAAACGATAAGTGGATACGATTGTGCCCAGTGATTCAAGATGTCCGTAAACGACTCTGACCTGCTTTTCGTCGGGTCGTTTACGAATGCGAGTTGAATGTCGTTTTAAAATAGTCACAATACGTAACATTATTCTCTACTCGAATGTATGTTTGCATGGTGGTTAAAATAAAAATCATCGATAACGATATTTCCCGTACTATTAACGAATGATTATTATTAACGAAAAAAGAAAAGAAAAAAAATGAGAAAAGTGTATGTGAAAAATGAAATACTTTTTTCCTTTATTGAAATTTACAATATCAATAGAATGGATCGTAATCGAGAATGGAATAAAATTTGACAAATTTTATTCTTGATTCAATTTTTTGCGATTTAATACACGTGCGCGTTGCGTTAATGAATCTTCGTTATCACGAGTAAAGAATTGGAATGACGTAATAATGATTAATTTTTAGATATTACACCCTTTTACATCGCACTAGTTTACCTTTCGAGATTGTTCGGTATCCTTTTAAAAACACGAAAAGTACTTAAGATACAAGCGTTAAACGACTCGCCCTTTATATGTCAAAGAGCTCTGTGTGATAACACGGTTATCTAATGCAAGCAAGAGTAACTCTGTTGAATGGGGCGTGCCACGACAAAAGAGGTCCTTCGTCGAGCGTCAAGTTCCGTTCTTCGAGACTTCGATCATCTCGGGTACGTCCTAACGAGTAAGTAGGTGTATATATATATGCATATACGCGCGTGCGTATGTGCGTGTGTGTGTTCATACGTATGTGTGTGCGTATACTTATATGTTAGATTCAAAGTAATATATTGGAGAATATATGTATATATATATATATATATATATATATATAAGTAATAATCGAATTATACGTTTGAAGTGACAAATTGATCTTTTTCCGTATTTTATTGATGATATTTGATTTATGACAGATTGATTTTTCCGTATTTTATTATTTATCAGATTATTTTATCTATTATTTCACCACCTAATTATAACGTAATGTATTAGATAATAAAAAATATCAATAGTATGTGATCTCTGTCATTCTTACGTTAATCGTTATTTTTTCTATATTTTATATTAGACATGTAGATCTAATGATAATTAAAAAGATATATATATATAAACAATCGGTTAATGTAATGAATGTAACAGTATCGATCGGATTAAACAAATTGTATGGATGTTATACATATGTATGTATATATACTTAATAACTAACCATTATGTACACCTATAATCTCCAAATGGAACACTTTGAACGTAACATGTTTATCTACATCTCAGCTGACATAAAAATAAAAGAAACGTAAGAATCCATTACGAATTGTTTCACATTAAGTACACGTTCAACCGAGCGAATTCTCTCCTTCTTTCTCTTTCACCCTGTTCGTTCGTTTAATTAAGTACACGGAAGCTTGGATATTGCGTTCCCTCGAAGAACCGTTTACCTGAGCTCAAAGAATAAAATAATTATTATTCGTTCGTTGTTGTTACGGTTTTCTTTGCAAATCGCAAAGGAGATATCATTTTTAACAATTTCAAAAATATTCATTGGTACGTCCTCAGAATCACGAATCAAGCTTTCTTTATTTTGACGGATCATTGAAAGTCATTTCAAAATCGCAGATAGTTTTTTAACTTCGTAAATTAGGTGATCAATGCCTGGTGGTTAAAAATATTTCGTCTGTTAAATTATCGATTAGTTTTCGCATAAATTATTTTGAGTTTCCTCGATAAGAACCGGAAAATTTCTGTTCGTTAAATTTCCTTAATATCCATTGATTGACACGTTTATTTTGATCTATCCATAACTTTCTATTAAAGGAATATACGATAAGAAATATACATTTTTTATACCGCACAAAATATGCTCATATGAATTGGTGTATGTGTGTAGTCGCGCGTACATCATTTTAGCCTTATTAGTACTCGTCCTAAAGTACTAGACGATAATATAATAAAAAGTATAATATTAAAAAAATAAGAAAGATCAATCATGAATCATTTAATTTCGTTTCAACCGCAATGACTAATCCACTCGATATAAATAAATAAAAATAAAGAAAAAATTATCCAGGAATTCTTACAATACCCAATCAATAGTCTCTAGAAACATTATTCTCAAATATTTCACAAAAGATAATTACGTACTTCGTAATAATATTATCGTCATTGTTACATCGTCCTTCTCTATTTCTCCTCTCTAGAATTAGAAACAAATACGAACGAGTGGTAAACAAAACGAAAACACAAAACTAAATGGACGAAAAAAAAAACAACATCGGTCAGAGTTACATCGAGTAAGTTTAAATGTATTTTTCTCGTGGTATATCCCGTCGGCAAGAACACGCTATTCAAGCAGGTACAAGCTCGTACGAAAAGCAAATGTGGCTAGTTACCTGCAGGGATCCCAGGTGAGACCTCCAGGGCAATCCTCGTCGGTGAGTACGTCACACTCGAGCGGTGAACATACACAAGATAGTGCCCTCGCAACCGCGATCGAGAGAACGACGATAATGCCCCCCAGGAGTAGCAACGAAGCCCTCATTTTTTTTTCCTTTCTTTTCACCTCTTCCACTTTTATTTTGCTTTACTTTCTATTTCTTTTTTTTCGTTTTGTCTTTAACCCTCCACCTCTACCTCCACCTCCACCACCACCTCCTCCTACTCCTCTTCCTCTTCCTCTTCCTCCTCGAAGAGGAAGAAGAATCAAACCGATTAACGTTCTCCCACGAGAGAATCCAACACTCACGATCGTTCGGTCACGAGTAGTACGGTCACAGAGGATGGTAGCAGCATCACGTCGAGAGAGCAGCACGGAGACGCGACGGCGCCTTTGCGCCCCGATTTATCACCCCCGATGCACCTACTCGCATCTAAAACGCACGCGATTTCTTCTTTCTTTCTTTCTTTCTTTCTTTCGTTCGACGCACACTATCTTGCAATTTTTCTTTCTCTTTTCTCTCACGAGCTGACCATCCGAAAGTTTACTCCTATGCATGTCACGTTCATGTACGTTTAAATGTTCCTATCTTTTTTGTCTGTGCGTGTGGGTGTTTAAACAAAAGAAAAAAAGAAGAAGGAGGAAAGAGAAAGGAAAAATACTATTAAAAAGAAAGAATTCTTCCTCGATTTTCTCGCTAAAAGGACACATCGGTGAATTACGATAGCTCCAAGTACATACATACGTATATAGGTATGTACGAGAACCGATTCGAAGACGACGAATACGATGAGAGTGATAAATGGAAGGCACCGATGCGTGTACACACTTCGTTTCGACTCACCGTCTAAGAATAACCGTCCCCTTCGCGTGAAACACGATGATCGAAGGGTGCGGAGGGAGGTGTCGGTAAAGGTAGAATAAGGAAAGAGAAAGAGAAAGAGAAAGAGAAATAGAGAGAGAGAGAGAGAGAGAGAGAGAGAGAGAGAGAGAGAGAAGATGAAGGAAGCCACGAGAATCCGATAGCAAAAAGTCAACTTTTGATTTATGCGAGAAACGAGAATACCCTCCGGAGAAATTTCATAGTTTATACTCGAAGAAAGTAGGCTAAGGTAGTCTCCTATCGAGAATTTAATTATGTTATCGGTACTCAAGGTTGTTAATAAAATATAAAAATAAAAAGGAAATTTTTTCTTATAAAAATATTTCTATGAAATTCAATAGATTCAAACGACAGGAGATAATCATCTGTTCTAATCGAATGCTACGAATACATCTGAAATATGAATTAGTATAAAAATCATAGGCTATATTATTAATACGATTTTCGTACGTCAAAGTTAAACTCTCTCAATGAAAGTCATTTATAATAATTTCGTCACAAGATACTAATTATAATATCGATGTTTAAGCTGTTAATATAGAAAAAAAAAAAAAGGAAAATATTTCACAAATAAATATCGAAAAGAAGCGATATCTTAAAAACGTTTGTACGTAATTTAAGCCAGAGAAAGATAATAGTAATATATTACGAATATAGAATTTTAAGCTGTACGATTAACACGGTTGTATTAATCCAATATAAAAATTCCAACCGCTACGAAAATCTTCATAGATGATATATCAACTTGACGTAATTCCAAAATCTTTAGGAGTCACGGTTTATACTGAAACCGAAGTAGATTAGAACGAGCCTGCCAATTTTCCCTTTCTTTCACGTCAACCTCCTAATTATACCATCAAGCGTGATGGCTGGTACGGATCGAGAGAGA